>NC_132970.1:3537083-3847500 GCF_047496725.1 Anoplolepis gracilipes | reverse complement strand
TAGAGAATTTCTAGGGTTTCAAACATTTTTTGCAACATCAACCAATCAGTACTCTTAGAATAATATTTCTTTTGTTGTATATATTGATTGGTTGATGACCTTTTAGATGCACTTCACTTGACGTCACATATGTTTTAAAGCAAAAGGAGAACAAAATTTCTTCGTCCTGACGTAACGGCAAATATGTACATCCTTTATCAAAAGAAATTCTGTATTCTATAAGAATTCTTGAACTGAACCAGGTAATGTGTCATGAATCAGTTAATGTTATTCGTATTATTTAATAAAATATACGTCGCGGTTATTTCATCAAAATCTCAAGCTGCTTACTCAAGTAATTTCATGTATATCAGCCTTTAGTGCGCAGAGGCAACCATGAATTCGCTATAAATTATCGAAAATTTCCCAATGACCGTCATTGAGCGCTGTTGAGCGCCTGGCATCGGAACGTGGGGTTATACACGACGTCGAGACTAAACGTTCCCTCTCCCTTCTCTAGTCTATTCGAATCTATCGTCACGAGCGCTGCCGCTGCCGTTGCTGTGCGCGAACGAATCGACGAGAGAGCCAATCGCGGGGGTCTGCGGGGTCAGTAGACGGTCGACGGATATATTGTGTCAAAGCGAGACGCGAGACGCGGCGGTCTATCGAGCGTGAGCGCAACCGCGACCGCGTACGTTATCCGTATATTCTTGCTCGCACGCGGGAGTGTCGTACGGTTAGGAAGTTTTCGTGTGGCTTACGCAAGTGCGACACGGCAGCCGGATGTCTTTGAAACGTACGTTGGTCGTGGCCGTCGCCGGCCGTTGATCACTCGTGGCTAAACACGTCCCGTAGCTCGTAGGTCCAGTACGTATCCTGGATGCGAATGTGCGCTCCTCGCGGTGTCATCGTCGCCGCGTCCCTTTTCCCGAAAACGCCGCTATGCTGACGCTGCAACATCAATTGTGAGTATCCGTTCGAAATATGCAAGCATATCTTATCGATATAAATATACTTTTCGTCGCGTGTTGCAACGCATTTGGTTACTATAAGATATCTTTTTCCCATTTTTTTGGAATAAGATAACGTACTCTATTGCAGCTTATAAGCATGCTTACTTTACATTTGTCTGTTCCGTTTTTTTGTTTGTACTTTATTATCGACAAAGTTTAAATTAACGCGATGATTCACAATTAATATACGTGATGGATTTGTTCATCGACTGATCAGCTGTTGTTGAATATTGATTTACATTTATTGCGCGATGAATTAATCATTAAGATTTAAACTTTGAAAAGAGTTATTACTATAACAATAAGATCGTTTCCAAATTTTTCTAAAAATATGAAACTTAAGCAAAGCAATGTTATAATTATTATAATGATAGTTGTATAATTATAATTATGGTTGTATGAAAAAATGGAAACTGGAAATGAAATGTACATTATAAGAAATAACTTTAATTAGTTATTTAAATTTCACTAGTGTTAAATAAGCTTTTAATATTTAGTTTTTTATCTCTAAATTTTATGTGAGAAGATTGGGTAGAATGATTTTGAAATAGCATATATATTTTTATTAAATACAAATTGCTATTAATTGCTTTTAAATAAATCAATGTATTATATTTTATTCATGTATTTAATACATATATTTAATACACAATAGTAAAGTATAATATATCGATCATTACCATTCAATATTTACAATTCGATATCTGTACAAACATTTTTTCATGTATAACAGTGAAAAATAATATGCATAAATTATATAATGAAATGCATTCGAAGCAAGAAAAGAGAAAAACCATGTTTTTGTAATGCATAAATGTAATTATTTTAAGTATTCATTTTAAAAGAGTTTTAATATACATATAATCTCTCTAACTCATTCACTCAGTCACTGACACACACACACACACAACGCGCGCGCGCGCGCGCACTCTTTCTCTCTCTCCCTCTTTCTCTCTCTCTCTCTCTCTCTCTCTGTCTTTCTTTCAAACCATTATTTTATCATCTCAATTAGTTTTGAATCTACTTCTATGAATATTATTAATTGTGGAATGCCAATATGAAGCATCATCTATCAATTAGATGCGATAAGGACGCGTGAATAAACGTTGATCGCATACGAACGATTTACATTCAAATTCATTCAAGTTCAATTCGAGTTCAAACGCGTTCTCGTTTCGATTTCACGTGTCTCGATTAAATATTCATATTACCTCAGTAGACTCAAGTTAATTGACTACTATTGGATGCTGTCTTCATTTCGTCCCGTCGTCGCCGCCGCAATCGAGATCGATCAATTTCCCGATAAACTTCACATCCGTGTGCGACAAGCTTACTCGACCTATCGATTTTCATATTTTATTATAGGTCATAAACATTTACTCAACGTTAAGTGAGACTACTGATTCTTTACTTTTTTTCTAGACACACAAAAATAAAGAAAGTGATTTTTCGAATTTTTTCTAATATTTATCAAAGAAATAAAAAATAAATTAATATTAGATAAGAAATATTATTTTTAGTAATTATGGAAATATATTATCTTCTTTGCGAATAATTATTTTTGAAATATTAATAAAATTAAACTGAACGAGCGTTTAATCTCATATTTCTCGCAAGTCGATCGGTTTACATTCATAATATTAATCTATAAAAGTAATAAACACGCTTTAAAATTTGGAATTTCACTTCAATCAATACTGTCGCGTGTTGCACATATAAAATTTCATCTGATTTACTATCGCGCACTCGGTGAATTTCATCGTCATTTTGAAATGGATATCGAAAAGAATATATTTAAGTACTCTAACTTAAGTGAAATAGATCCTAAATTAAAGTTAGGTCTTAATATAAGTTAAACAAGTTCTAATTTAGAGGTATGTTCTATTAAAGTATGTGAAAGCACGGTGCTTTCGCTTTAATAGAACATATCTAAAGTCCGTTAAATCTTTCAAGTTTTTTACGACTTATCGGTAAATACATGATAATTGCATTGCATCATACATTCTCTCCCCATTGTCAGCGCTTTCTTTAATATTATTTAATATTTTCATTAAAATTATTTTTATATTTAATTTTTAATTTATGATTTAGAGCCACTTAATTACGATCGAAAATTACATGAATGTGACCGGTAGTCTCGAAAGAAATTTTCGAAAGCTATAGTTACCTGAAATTAACTCTGATCTTTCTCTCTAATTCCTTTTTAATCTTTAAAATGTTTAGCCGAAGTGTTGCTTTAATATCTTCAGAATTGGAATTAATTAGTCAGTTTACTATAATTAGCAGACTCGACGTTATAGTTCAAGCAAATCTTTTAAATTTATTAACAGAAATAAGATTCTATTGGAAACAATTAAAACAAATTACATAATTTAAAATGTGTTCGCGATTTTTAAAATGCATGTAATTTGCTCTCTACGATGTTGTCAACAATATCTCAGAACTAGAATAACTGATATTAATTGAAATTAACTTCATTTTTAAATCAAATCCTGATAATTTTAATAAGCAGAATAAAAATAAACTTTGGTTCCGAAGCCATTGGCTAATTGTTCCTAGAACTTTCATTATCTGTAATAAGAAATTGAATTATCGCGCGTGATAATGTAAAATACGCGCCCTGTACTTCGATCTCGATAAAGATGACTTCACCCTTTATCAAGAGAAAGAGGACCTTGGCATTAGCCTCTAATCGAGCGCAAAATGTGCTCGCCGCGCATTATATCCTCTGGCATCTTACTTTATTTTATCTCGTAGATAGACAGAGTTACAGACACGTGTGAGAACGTGTGATGAAAACCGCTAACTTTTAAACAACAGGGCGTATTTCCCACCTACGTGCATATCCATCGTGTACGCGTGCTGTTTACAGTATACTCATTATTATAACGCGTTGTGCATTATGAGCCGTTAAAAATTGTTTACAACTAGAACCATGTTATTTATGCGTTTATATATATATATATATATATATATATATATATATATATGTGTGTGTGTGTGTGTGTGTACCACACGCGCCGGAAGCACACCGCTGATGGTCACGTAAGATTTCGAGAATGACCGACTTTTATACTAACGCTCCTCTGAAGAGTTTGTAATAGAATCGACATAGTCACGTATACATGCAACGTGAAAATTATAATTTCCTTCCGGTTTCCAAAGCTCTATCATATTTTAATATCTTCGACTTTGCGTAATCCGGCATTATATCTTATACGTCTAGCTAACGCATTTGTAAAAAGCAGTTGGTTATTAAAAATGTAAATTTATTCTGTTGGTCAAAATAAAAGCGTAACTGTCATTCATAGAATCTTCTTTCTTAATTCTTAATCAATATCTATATTAGAAAAATTCTTAGAGAACAAAAGTTATATATTTTTCTTGCTGAAGATAATACTAATCTAACTCCTGCTGATAAACTTTAATCAGATTTATTATTATATAGAAATATACGGCAAGCATTCACATGAAGTGGCAATATATACTTGCAACAAATTGATACTGTAACTTGATAACCGTTAGTCTGGTTCTCCGAACATCGATATTTGCATTTGAAAAATATTGGAAAAATAACGTTTAATGGCAATTCGGAATTTGGAGGGGAGAAACAGCTGCTGGCCTTTCCAGCGATATGCTTCGTTAACACCGTTGCACGCGTTTAAATTATAACCGCAGATGTTGCTGTGCATATATCCGCGTATTACTCCCACTTAAAAATAATCTAAACTTCCATCAGGCATTCGCCTCCGTTAACGTTTCGCGCCACCGATACCGTTTCCGCATCCGGCATTCATAGAATTGCTATATCAAAGTATCGGTGTTGAAAACTATACGAAGGCGTTAAATCAGCTCGTTACCAGTTGCCATTTAAATTGTCATTTCGAGATCCCCGACGCGGGATCTTGAACTAAAAGGACACTATTTGCGCTTGTAATCGCTATATCGAAACAAGCTTTAAGAGACAAGGCCGTGACATTTTCCGTACCGGTTTTCCACAGCGACGGCCTTTTGTAAGCCACGCAAGCGTTTCAAAATACGGGAGATACGGCTGGTTGTGTTCCCCGGTACACTTTGTGATATGAAAACATTTCGAGGGCGACTGAAGAGGAATTTGACGGAGCAGTAGCTTCGAAATTCGCATAACGACGCCATGTGTCATCGTCGCCTGTAAAAAAGCAATACTGGAGTGAATTCTTCACGAGCGCCTCAATTTCGCAAGTGAGAGCTCGCAATGATGCGCGAATGATGCTAGGACGAATGTTGATAATTATTATCGTACTATATTGAAAAATAAGGGGAGAAAATTGTGATCAATTATAACTTATTAAAATTATTTAATTTTATTATTTAAATGTATGCTCTTTTCATTTATATTTAAATAAATTTATGAATTTATATTCGCAACTTTGTTAGCCATCACTTATGTTAGACAGTTTTAAATGATCTTGTTTCGGACTACGTATCTAGGTTTTACTACGCTACTTTCGCTCCCTACAGAGTAGCTTCGTCTATTGTTCTTCGGCAATGTATGAAGCTGAATTCAATGTCAAAAGCGAGATGGAAATAATGCGCCGACGAGTGGTCAGAGAAAGTGGAGTGTATCGATCCGCGGTATCGCTGCAGAATTGTATGCAAACAGAAGCAAAATCCCTTTTCTATATTCCCTTCTTCTCTTAATTTAATAACAGAAAATAAAACAGAGATAGGAAGAAGCGAGAAATATTAAAAACAATTAGAAGCATCAGCAGACGAAACTTTATTCCGTATGTAGCATTTTCGTTACAAATAATAATTTGATGATGACAGTTAAAAATGATAGCAATAAAAGTTTATAATTTTTTTCCTATGTTTTAAATAATTAATTAAACTAACATCTACTCAGTATAAAATATCGCTACTTGTACTCTAATGTTACTTAATTTACAAACTTTAGTTTTACACAACTCTCCACAGAGTCGTTCTTTACTCATTATTTTCTCCAACGGGAGATAATTTCTTAATATGCTGTAATTTAATTAAACTTTTGTTAGTGACGCTATTGAAAAAATAACGACAGCAAAATGACGCAAGGATCCTATGCGCTTTTACATAATGAAATGCAAAAAATATTGTGCGACATGTGTTGTAAAACTAAAAAGTATAAAAACATAAAGTTACACCGACGTCATTATATACAGTATGACGTATAAAAGATATCTTTAACCTTCCGTTTATGTGCATCGTGAAGGTTAGTAGGGTGCGCTCAAAGGCTGTTCGGGGTGTGAATACACCCCTTGTGTATAGAGGATTAATTAAACCATGGTTAATTAAACTTTTTCTCGCGTGATAAAACTTTTAATCTGTAAATTCACGAGGAAAGATCGTATTTTTCGATGAACTTTGCAACAGCGATTAATTAATAGAGATATAATTGTTAAAACTTTTGCGAGCTTATTGTAAAATACTTGATGCGTAAACGCTCGCGCATTTGCAAAATTTTGACTTGTTCAAATATCGCTTTTTTCCGAGCAAAAGTATAAAAGATGCGTTCAATGAGACAATGAGTTATAGTTTCATTCCAGATTCGTTTCGCTAAATCCATTCCATCCTGTATTAGTTTACAACATTTCAAGTACATTGCGAGATAGAACCGGAAAGATAACTGTATCAATGAAGAGAATGAACACTGTTGGAGCTGTATAAGCTGGCAAAGTTGCTGGTACGTAGTCGGTCGATATTGGCCCAGACAAAACCGGAAATCTATGACAGAAAGATCGATATATTTTACGTCACATGTACGTTTCCTTGAGTGAACGTGAAGGTCATTACAAACATCCACGTGTTACCCCGATGGCATTCTATTCAGTCGCGCGACGCACACGTTGCATTTGTGTTTCTAGAGAACCGTCCTTTCTCATTCAATAAACTGATAAGTTCCGCCATATGCGACGTTTCATTTAAATGCCGTTGTTACCGAAAGAAAGAAGAACGAAAGAAAAATATCTTTCTCATGACTATTATTTTCATCTTTTTCTCGCGTTAATGAGTACAACTGCAATGTAAGCGGAAAGTCTTGAAACCCGGAAGGAAAATGCAATTTCTTTCGGAAAATACAGCGTTACGTTGTCTCGCTTTTCTTTTCGCAGAGTATAATTCGTGTAATTCGTTTGCGGAACATGATGAAATAACAAACAATTACTAACATTTAACCGCGTAACCGTACACGTTGCTCATACACGGTCAACCATTGGTTGCTCGCAGAAATTACGCGGAACTAGACGATGAACGCATCCTGCTTCCCTCTGTGCTGGTTGTCGGATATGCTAGGCTAGCGTTTTATTACGCGTGGCAAATAATCAGAAACTTACAAGCGGAAATAGCGCACGATTTGTTTCATGAAAGACTCCGTGCAAAGTGGGCAGAGATGAGATTCACCGTGCTCTTTAAAATGTCATTAATATTATTTGTCGAAACTACAGTTTTTATCACGCTGTCGCAATTATTTTGCTATATATGGTGTTATATTCCACAATTTTAACAGCAAAAGTCGCAATTATCATAAAATGTGTATGATCTTGAGGAAAAAATATATTATTACATTTTATAAAAAAATTTTAACACATCATGTATGCGTCGAATATGTTAAATTTAATTACAAGTAGTAGACAACGAATTCCATAGCAAATATTATTTAGCAAGCTACAATTATAATAATTTACCTTTTTCTCTCTTAAAGAGGAGAGTATTATTTATTTTTTACCGTCAAAGAGCCACATGTAGGACAAGGTTACATGCTAGGGCAAAAATAATTATAAATTTATTAACAATAAATGTAACATGTGCTGCGGATTATTCTCATCACTTTTTTCGAATTCTATTACAACATTCAATAAGACTTGTCAGTACAGGCAAGTTTACGTGAAAACTAAGAGAGCGAACACGAATAAAAGCAGTGATGGCGAATTGATTCCGCCAGAGAGCCAGGAATCCTTTTGCGTCGTTCAAGGATAAAGCTGACGTTTCAATCGCCTTGTCCTGGATTCGGGTAGTATACCGTCTCACTGGTGGCGGGTTCTCACCCCTTAGTAATGAAACTCATTTTAGTGATATTTGGACCCTTCTCTCTCTCTCTCTTCTCTCTCTCTCTCTCTCTCTCTCTCTCTCTCTCTCTCTCCTGTTATCCGCTGGTCTAAGACCACCTACCGGTAGTAATTGGCTAATTAAGTCACCCTCACGCTCATCGATGCGTCGTCAGTACCCTCATCGTCCAGTATCCTGATAATTTAGTCACAGGCTCCAATCTCTTCCTGTAACACATAACACAATATAGGTCAATTGTTGTACGCGTACCATAAACTGTTGACCGAGCGGATTCATTCGACACATCCGTCGATGGTTTATGGGATATAGATCACTGGCCGCTGCTGAGCTTAACGTTTTTTGCGATTGCTACGCATCTAATGCGTTCAGAACACATTTGGTGTGTTCCGAACTATCTATCATCTTACAAGTTCGTTGATTTATTTGGAGATTAATCTTACAAGCATATTTGCCAGTTTGGTCGATTAATTGCTATCTTCCTTATTAATTTTCATCACTGGCGAGTCAAATTATTATCAAATAATAATAATAATAACCATCGTTTATATATATATATATTACTAAATCTTATATGTAAAATTGATTCAAACAATTCTTTTAATTCATTCTGCGTATAAAAAATATTAAACTAAGAAATTATCAAATAATAAAATATTATATTATATGATATAGTTAATATTTATTATTTAAGATTAAAAATATGTCGATATTTTCTTACAACTCTGATAAATACATAATACAAAAAAAGTTATAAAAAAAAAAAAAAAACATTTAATACTGCTCGTATCAAGAAATGTCTACTTCATTACTGGCTTATTGTTAGTAAGAAAACAGAAAATGGTATATCTATCCTTTTTACTATCTGAAGATATCCAAAGCATCAAGTTCACATGTGCATAATTTTAGTATGCGTTCTCTCCTCTATTATCATTTGACGTGTTGCGCATCCCGAATCTCGAATCTGGCATTACTGAATTCATATAGAGTCCCTTCTTAAACTTAGCGAATCACATTGTATATTCTACATTTATCGATTTTTTTATAAGCAATTTAAAATTTTTTTTTTTTTTTTTTTTTTTTTGTAGTTAATTCTTAAATTACAGGTCTCTCTCTTTCTCCCTCCGTCCCTCCCTCCCTCCCTCCGTCCCTCCCTCCCTCCGTCCCTCCCTCCGTCCCTCCCTCCCTCCCTCCCTCCCTCCCTCCCTCTCTCTCTCTCTCTCTCTCTCTCTCTCTCTCTCTCTCTCTCTCTCTCTCTCTCTCTCTCTCTCTCTCTCTCTGTTCAAGTCTACTTGAAATTTAACGAAGAATAAGATTGTCTTGCATTTCTAGAGTATCTTTTGCATCTTTTAATTTCTGACAAGCCTTCAACCTTCGAATATTTTTCCACTTTTGACGTAGCTAATCTGTATAGTTTCTCCTTAAGAAACATCCTGTATTATTTACGCATTAGGTTTACATTTCTCTCGACATGGTAAACAACTTGCGAAAGGCGAAGGCGATCATCCTCCGCAAACCTTAACCCTTTATAGATATATGGATTAATTATTTCCTATACATTTCTATTATTGTAACCCACAAGTCCGTGTATAACACTCTTTGCGGTACAAATATAAAATAGTTTGCTTTTTTATATTGCTTTGCATATTATAATCTATAAAGATATAAATTAATTTTTCTTTAATATACACATACAGTCGGACCTCTTATCCTACGACATTTTCGGTCCGGAATCTTCCCCATTAAACCTCTGATCCTACGAAAAAAATTTGAGAGTGGGGATATAATTCCCCTTTTGCGGTCGTAACATGAGAGGATTTTTTGTCGTAGGATAAGAGGTTTCGTAGCATAAGAGGGTCGTAGGATAAGAGGTCCGACTGTACATGATTATGCTAATTTAATGTATTAGGAATATAAATATATTATAAGGAGAGAAATAAACAGATTACAAAGAGAAGTTTAATTTGTGTATACACGATAATATATAAATCTCTTGCTAATGATAAATGTACTTTTACGTAATTGTTCTCACGATCTGATTCTCATAAACACAGTAATTAAAATTAATTATTTCCAAATGTGGTGTAAATGATCTTTTATCTTTTTTTATAGAAACGAAACTAGGAGAAAGGGGAATGAGTTAAATTTTACGTCTTCTAGAAATAGTTGATTAAACGAGATATTTTGTACAATTAGTAACTATTGCTTTACAGGATGGTACTACTACAGTTTATCGGTTAATGTTAGCATGACTTCCGTTCTCTGTGGACGATTTCTAACAGACTATGCAAACAATAATCGACGGAGACAAGTGTGCACACACAAGTGCTATGCGTAGGCGGTACTGTGCGTATAATAACGCACATGTGTGCGACGTCTACAAAACAGAATATTTTTTTTTCCCATCGCGTGAACATCTGAACGAGGAACACAGTCGGATACATGGAATCCCTATTGTGGGATTAATATTCGGAGAACTTTTATCTTTTCAAGCGTGCGCGTGGGATCCCGTGTTTTTCGAAGTTTTATCACGTCCGTCACGTTCGTTTACAATAATACGCTCATTTATGTGTTATTGTGATCTTATCCAATTCGCGACATGCGATGCAATATCGATACAGGGTTTTTTTTTTATTTTATTTTTCTTTTTTTTGGAACAATATAATGTTAATTAAAAATTTCGTTTACGCTTGTGATTGAAATTAGTACCATCTTGATACGTGTACTCCAATTCACCAGGTGTCGTTGAATAGCATCAAAATGAAATTCCGCACCTGAAATTCGAGAAAGTAAAATCTCTACCAACAAAAAATTGGCAGAGCTTGTAAAATTTCATTCGCTAAGCGCTTCCAAATTCCTTCAAATTGAAAAAAAAAAAAAAAAATGTAATTTCAAACACGTTGTGTTTTATTTGCCGATTCGACGAAAAATAATGATTAATACAATTGGACGACAGTATCGGCTTACTCCGCGTGCGTGTGCCAGCCGTGCGAATGCTTACACGCGCGACGCAATCGCCGATGCATGTCCTGGTGGTGTCCCATGCAGTTAGGACATCTCACGCTTACGCGCACGCTTTTGTACGTGCATGCACGAATGGATACCGTTCGTCGAACGCATCACATCGACGACAGACACGTAGACATGCTTGCCGCGATATTATCGGCCGCCTTTACGTGTTCCACGAACACGCGATGGTATTATACGTGTGCTCTCGGAGAGACGAGGACTCCGCCGCCAAGCTTTTTGTTCGGTCAAGTCGAACGATCCCGCTGTTCCAACAGCGAAAGGTATACCATTCGCTAACCGAAACGCCAACGTTTGGACCACGCACGTGGGATCACGCTCAAATTTCCCTTCGGTATCGATACTTTCGTCATTCAATATTGAAATTGCTGCTCGAGCATTTGAAATTTTTGCTTTTGTTAGTAGAAACATTCCTTTAAAATCGTCAAACTATTCAACACAGGCAGAATCTCATAATCAATTCTTCATAAAAAAATTAAGCTTATTTTTATGCATTTTGAATAAATTCAAAAGTTAATAAATTGAAAATTAAAATAGGAATATATTTAAAATCAAGGGCGATGAGAGTTTTAATAAAATTAAAATTAAAATTTAGTAATACTTGTTAAATTAAAATAAAAAACAAAATTGTGATTAATAAATTTCAATAAATTAAGCTTTAAATTAAACTTAATTAAACTTAAAATTAAATTATATATATAGTAATATTATATATATATGGTAATATTATTCGAATGATAGCTAAACAGAGATGTTTCATTGTATGAGTTACTTACAAGCACTAAATTACTTTATAATTAAAATTTATTGAATTGTCGCCATCTCAAATACATCTCATATCTGCCACTAAACGAGTGACGATGCAATCATATAAATTGGAATGACTATTGATAGAATAAGATTCGGTAAAGAGAAAACTACAGGTGTTCCTCTAATGTCGTATACATTTTATTCTATTGTAAAACAAACAGGTAACCCTTGCATATAGAATCAGTAATGAAGCATCTGGTCTCGCTATAGAGTATCGAATACAATTAGTTTGATAATTATTGAACTAGACACGAGAACTAGCAGTTTCTCACTCGATGTACAAGCGAATTTCACGTGCTCTTAATTCTATTCGCTACGAAATTTCTTAACATTCCCTTGAAACAATGGGCTTTATATTATAATTATCGTATTCAGTATGAAATGCGTTTGTAGCGGATTTAAATTTTTCATTAAATTGTAATAATAATATATATTAATAAATGTATATGTGTAAATTTTTATACTTAATATATTTCTCAAAATAGGTTTATTTTAAATATATTATTATATTATTTATATTATTTTATATAATATATTTTATATAATATAATAATATAAATAAAATACATATATTATTTTAAATGTATGAAATTAATTTTTAATCGCGTACATATAAAACAGCATTAGATACAATATTTCACATAGAACGTTGAAATCATAGATAAAGATAAGATATCAAATTTTATTTCAGATAAAATAATGATTATTTACTTCAAATTTATTTAGAAAATAGAGGAGATAATTATAAAGTATCTTATCTAAATGATTTTAAAATAATATTACTTTAAAAAAATAATTGCAGAAAAAATTATAATTGTTATATATATGTGTATATATGTGTGTATATATATATATATATATATATAAATTCATAGAAGCACTTTTATCACTTGTTATTTTGCCGTACCTAAGCACGCAAAATTCTAGTCCTGTCATTTGTGATCTTTAAATCTTTCTAATTTGAAAACTATTATAGCCTCGACATTTTTGTATTAAACTTTTTGTTTTAAAATGTTCTAAAGAACCTGCTATTAGAATATTACCGGTCATTACGGGACACCCTGTGTATATATATATATATATATATATACATATAATTGTTATATATAATCGGTATATGTATATAATTATTATAATTTAGCAGAATTCAGCGTTTAGTAAATGTTTAATGATTCTTTAATATGATTGGATCTTATTTTTAATTCTCCTTGTTGGATCTAAATGTAAAGCTAAAATTAGATTAAAGAATTATAAAGCACTTACTAACGGCTGAGTTATGCAGGATGCAATCATTATCTTAAATGATTTAAGGCAAATATGTATATTTTAATTTAAAATAAAGATGTAGATAATACATCTCATTCTTATCTAGATTAAGATGAGGTGAGGCAATTATTTTATCTACATAATTATTTACATAACTTTATCTATGTAACAGAAAACATTGCTTACATATTTGATTCGTTTATCTCTTATATGATGTGCTTATCTATTACTTTATTGTGATCTCTTTTAGGGAACAGACAATAGCTCGAAAATGGGGTTGAAACGCCGGCGTAACAAATTGAGCAAGACGTCGATGAAGTAAATCAGCTTAGATTCTATAAAGAAGATGATGACTGCCATGGCTCGGTTGCCTTGCAAGCAATCGTCCTCGCCTTCGCAGCAGCCGAGAGTGAACAATTTCGGAAACAGCCGGAATCCTTACTGGGACATGCAGCAAGCTAGACATCCTGCACCACCGTACGTCAGAAATCATCATCGGCATATCGATCATACAGGTAAAAATCAAGCAAATGCATTGCGAATCGCATCGCGAATCGATGCGTCAGGCACTGATGTGTGTATTTGAAAAAAAAAGAAACAAACAAATTTATGCATTTCGAATCGTTTCAAAGTCTTGTCAGATGAAACAAATTTATGTTTTGTAGATTCATTAGTGAATGACGAGCAAATTTACGCTGATTTGTTATATAAAGTAATAAAATATAAAATTAAACAGAATATAAAATGAATCATAGGATACATAACGGAAGATATATATTTTCTTAATAATGTAACAATATAATGATATAATAATATGATAATAATGTAATAATACGATGATATAAGTAACATTATATAGATAATTACCTAATAAAAAAAGGAGCAAAATGATACCAGTTTTGAATTATGTATTGTATACATGCGAATTAACTTGATCATTTATTAGGGCGAAAAGTCAATCACTATGCGTGATAATTTTGCGTTCTAGTTTTTAACATTCTGCTCAATTACTGATTCAGATAGATCACTTTTTAAGTGATCATTCGCTAGTGGAATCTATAAGATAAAAATTCGTTTTCTCTGAAAACTTTATACAAAATGCATAATTTGTCTTCTTTTTCTTATAATTATAAATACATATATTTCAATAATAAATCGTCGGTTTTATTTTTTGGCTTTTGCGACAATTTTGGCTTATCTTCGTCATTAACGTCCCATTGTGAGACCGTGTCACGTTCGATTAAGGACGAACGCCGATAGTCCGATAGCCTCGTTTCGACAATTTATAGCGAATGTTATGTCGCGATTCGACTCAATAAATTCAACATTGCGATAACGCGTCATCGCACATATATATGTATATATGTATTCCGCAATTATGATTTATGATCTGAGAAAAAAATAGACATTAAGTTTCTCTAATCACAATATAATGGTTAACACAAAAGGAAAACTAAATATATTTTGCGTATCCTTATAAGAGAAAAAGTACCTTTTACAAAAGAAAAGAAAAGAGAAGAAAATCAGGAAACCTAAATCACTCATCTCATAAATCGTGTCATTACTACAAGCTTATTATATTTGAAATTATTGAATATGTATATTAAAGAGATAAATGAATAGAAAAAATAGCTATTCCTACAGGAAACTTATAAATTTATTTAAATTCTCAAATTGAGATTCTTATATTTAAAGTTATAGTTATAATGTATTGAAGCTTTTTTCGCATCATTTGTATAAACCAGTTGAAAAGAAACAGTTGTTCCACATCAACGGGCATCAAACGATGGAAAGTTCATTGCTTTTTATGTTCTCTTGTCGATTTCGCCATATGTACCACATTAATATGTGGCCTTGACGTTGCGCTTCTGTCGTTCAGGCTCTTTTTATCACCGCTCTGCGTCCCCGCTATTATCGCAGTTGGCGGTTGTCTCTTCGTGGAGAGACGTGTATGCCGGGGGATTTTATCTGCCGGCATTCTCCATGGGGACATGTGCGTGTCGGTGGCGGGCACATGTCGTCAATCAGTGGCAGCGCGAACAGAACGAACGCGCTGCAAGGGCCCACGCGCGAAAACAGAAGGAGAACGCGCAGATGCTGTCGTTCATCCGTTAACACTTGCCCTCTGTCGCTTAACCGAGCGTCCGAGATGTATACATACGCGCACATGTGTTGTCGCACGATGACGCGATCGGTCGATGATGCCACAAGAACAGGGACTGGGACGCGACGCGAGATGAAAAGAAAAATATATATCTCTCTTTTCCATCAATCCTTTTCACAGGTATTTACTTCCTGATAGTGACGAAATCTATCTATAATTTAATGGAAAAAAAATTGTCAGAGTGTGACAAAAACAATGATCGTGCGAAGGAGTTATTGATTACATTTATTTGATATCCTTTATTTCGAATAAAAAATGCTTTATTCCGAAATTTTTTAAAAATCAGCAAATCTAGCAATCGAGCAAATCTACGAATTGACTCGAGAGATTAGCGATTTATATTTGTAACATATTTTTCTAATTTTTTAAATTTATTGTTTAATTAATTTAATTAGCTATTATTATTTAATTAATTTAATTAGAACTGCTTAACACCAAATGTTTTTTTAAAAATGTGGAAATTGTTTCGTGAGTGTCTACATATTGAGAATATCCGGTTTACAAACCTACATGAAATGAAATTGGCCAAATTGCCAATTACTATAAGTAAGATTATGCGAAGGCGCTCTAATTGGCAGCAAGATTCTATTTCGTATGCAACTGTCCTGTGTACATTTCACATTAGCACTTTGCATTTTTAAATAAAGGTATTGAATTATTAAGCAGCTGTTTTTATGAATTTTTTATGAATTTCTATACGCGATTGTCTTTCGGAATTTTCTTGGGATACATTTTTTTATTATAAATATAAGAATATAAATATACGAATAAATAAAAATGAAATAATAAATTTTAGAATAAGAGATTTTAATCAAATTTTCTTTGAAATAAGTTTTAAATAAATAAGAAATGCCCATAATAAAATACTATACTTCTGGAACGTTCGATAACATAAATATCAAAGACTCTGCTAGAAGATAATATTATACAAAGGTAATCGATAAATTTAGCAGCTAGGTGAGATCTGTCTGCACGTGATTTAACTTGACGGGTATCTGGCCAGAAAGTGATATTTCCTTCCTCTTTTCAGGAAACGTATTATTTACGCTGGAGTGTGTCGCTTATGGTAATCTCTTAACGTTTTTTTCCCCTTCTCCATACGTGCCGCAGGGAAGCGGAAGAGCGCCGTGGAACTGCTGCAGGAGACGAAAGCCTTTTACGTGAAGAGCGAGACCGTATTGGATCGGAAACAGGAGCTGAAAAACAGCGGCCACCTACAGGTTTCGCAGCTGAGTGCTCCCGGTGCACCGCCTCCCAGATTATTGCGAAAATGCACCGGCAACTCGTCCGCCTGCCCGATGCAGCCGACGTCGCCGTCGCAATTACAGCCAACCCCCATGACGCCGCCATGCTGCTGGGCTTCATGTCACGAACAGGACAGACGTAAGTCGCCGGAGAAATCCCATAAGCTTAAGGGACACACAACTGTATATCCCGCAACATGTATGTTGTCAATAATCCAGGCGAGAGAAGGCTGTATCTCGAAATTTACCACCTTACGAAATCACCATGATATACCTTATATATTACTACCTACAAGTATTATAAATTTTACACACACATATTGCGTGTGTACATATAAAATATATACACTACCGTTAGAAAGTTTAAGATCAATATATATATATATATACATACAATAAAAAGTCTTTCGTGGAAAAGAAACTTATCAAAATTTCCTTTATTTGTGAATTTCTTAATTTTTGTCAGAATATATAATTAGTGCTTTAGTATAGTAAGATTACGAAATCCGTTTTTTGTTAATTTCTTAATCTTATACATGTTTTATATATATATAATATTTTATTACTATTAATAATATAGCACAAATCGTCATAAAAGATTATTATTTTGCATAGTAGACGGAATTCTGAGTCCTCAACAAACACTGCCACCCGCGCTGCCACCGAAAAGTCCACGTTTGGTTCCGGTTCCTCAGAGACGGACGATTTCAGGACCCCCGAGCGGTACCGCAGGCGATCAACTGCAAACAAAGCTGCGTCGGCTACTAAACACCGACAGTAAGGAGAACGTATTCTTTTCGGACAGTCCGCCACAGAGTACGACACAAAGCAACGGCATGTCCGCAGCACGAGAAGAGAAATTTCGATACTCGCCTGGAAGTCTCTCGCCTGGCTGTCGAGATGAGGATCGTATACTGGTGAGAAGTTGCAATAGAAATACCTTTACCTTGTGTTATACTATATTACCGCACATCTTTTGCACTGTCATGTTTATTTTAAGTTTTGCGAAGTATTCCAGCATGTGTTCTATTTTGTTAAAATGTATACATACATCTTGATCGATAAATGACTGATTATAACGTTATATTATCGTGTTCTGCAGCATTGCGCGCCGCAGGAAGTTCGCTTCAAATTCGGCAGAAGCAACTCCCACTCACACACTTCCGGAAGACCCAGTCGCAAGTCAAACAGCTCTCCGTCGGTGGAAAACACGATATGCCACAAGTCTTTACCAGATCTTCACACAAGCACACGTCGTCGGGCGTCACTCTCACCGCGCGCATCCACGAAATTATCGGCGAAGCCATCTGCTCATCACCAAGCTACAAACACGGGCAATTGTCCGGATTATGAAACTAGTTCGGATTATTCGGATCACAGTTTTAAGCGTGACGCCGTTTGCTATCGCAGGTGATTTTAACCTGTGAATCCACACATTATCAAATACATTGTACTTAATTTCACAGAATAACCAATTCCAGAAAACAAAGTAATTAATTAACGAATTTTTCGTTGATTTAGCTCTCGCCATATTAGGCGATCTTTGGGATCCGGTGGTGGTGACGCAAGTAGTGTATTATCTTCAGGTGGACGTACGCAAAAATCATCGGGTTCCAGTAAATTAAGTCACGGCGCAACAGCCAGGGACTCTGGTGGTTCTTCTGGACATTGTACTCATCGCAGCGAACCAGCACCCAGGATACAGGTATAGATAAAAAAAAATTATATATATATATATGTATATATTAATTAATTTATTAATTATATAACAAAACGCAAAATTGCTCAACTTTGATCATTGATCACTTCCAGGATTGTTGGACTCATATACGCAGAGATAGTGGAGCATCTACGCAACATTCCACCGAGAAAGATCGATCGAGGAAAGGCAGTTACATTGGCGGTACATTACCACCGGTTGTAAGACACTATAGTCCGGATTCTGAAAGTAGTAATAGTCAAACAGACTATAGTCCGACCTGTAATTCAAGGTATTTATATAGCTATCATTTTTTCGTGCTTATTTAATATATTTAATAATAATTTAATAAAATAAATACATATAATAAAATATTTATCAGAGTCATCTGAAAAAAATTAATGATATAACCCAATATAATATTGTATATCATAATTTAGTTTTCTAACAATTATATCATCCAACATTCTCTGTATATTAGGTTTTCCGATGGTTGGAAAGAAGGTCGTGGTCGACCGATTCTAAGATCGAAATCAGATATCAGTGATCGGTATTGGCGCCAGGATAACGGCCGTTCCAGCAAAGTATCATCCCGCCCTCCGCGATCGATGACTCAGCTCGAGAATTTCTTTGACTGTTTAGGATTGGATTCAGATAACTATCAACGTATGACGGAACCCAATTCGAAGTCGTCGTCGCCCATATTTTTCGACAGTGTCAGCTCTGTAGATTCAGCGTTAGGTCTTTATTCCTGGGTCAGCAATAATCAGACAAACCAGAGTAATCAATGGCAAAACAACTGCAGTATCGGTATGGGTAATGACGAGTGCAATCAAAGGGTAAACGATCCGCCGAGCATTGTCGAGCGAAACGCGCGTATTATCAAATGGCTTTGCCAATGTCGTAAAGTGCAGTTAGGATACAGCTAAACAACGAGTTTCTCAACGTGGGTAAATCTTTCATTTCCAATAATAATATATTCGAATCTCAACGATGTAGTGCGTTTTTGCCATTCTACAAATGATGTATCTGATACTCTGCATTCATACATTTCTCGTGGAATTGATTATCGCTTCTTATTCTTTTTACTATTTGTATAATTTAACAGTTTTTGTCAATCCTGTATTAGCTGTTTGTAAGAGTATAATTATTGTTTTAATTTATTATGTTTAACGATAGAGATGAATTTGTGCCATTTTATAATTAATTGTTATGATTATATATGTTGTGCCTTCTGTCAAACTGTGGTTATAAATTCAGGGTAAAGTTTTGGAACATATTCACGTGAGATGCAGGTTATCACACATTAATTTTTATAATAAAACCTGTATAGAAAATTTTTTAGTGATGTCTAAAATATTTTTGTGAAAAGATACATTGAAAAATGTTTGCTTATATATAATATTTTTATTGGAAAAATTCGTTATTAGGTTTTAACATTATTAATCTTGTAATTAGTCTATAATATGTTATGTGAATATTTTTCCTATTTAGAGAGAGCAAAGCAATATTAGATTATTATAAAACATTAATAAAATTGTGTATAAGAGGAAGAAAGGAAGAGAGAAAATTTGAAATTTATTAAATTTTAATATAAATTTGACGATGTATATGTGCTTCTCATTTTTTATCTTGAATGATATTTGATTTAGTAGAAAAAGTACTCAAATGAAAGATATTTACCTCGATTTTATGAGAACGTATAGATCTAATTTCATAAAAGAAAATTAAAAAAATGTTGCCTTTATATATATACTCTTGATAGTTTCTAAAAAAATCATACATTTAAAGTGAGACAAGCGTTCAATTGATGTTAATATTTCATGAAATTTAGAAGATGATCGATAAGTTATACAAATAACTTGATGTTAAACAATAGACGAAAGAATGATTCCAATTTTGTAGTTTAGTAGGAATTGATGTGATTTATATTAATACTGTATGAAGTGAAAACACTCATTTAACATTGTTATATTTTAATAATAATCTACAAAAGTTTGTGCTAGCTTCATTATATTAAGCTTTATGCTCATCAATTTTTATTTTACTATTATACAACGTATAAATCGTACAAAAAAAATATGATAAATATATATATTTTTTAAATTCACTTGAAAAATCTGATAATATGCTATCTTTACTAAGACTGCGTGAACTGTATAAGTTACAGCAACTTATATGAATTTTAACGCAAGTTGAATTTCAGTTTTGTTTTTCCAATATTATTGGACAGAAATTTATTGTACTTAGAATGTAAATATGTAATGTAGACTTTGTTGCATTGATTTGGTAAATTAACTTAATTTAGCAATGTTTGATGATTAACTTTTTATATTTTGAAAATTGCGCGTCTGCGTATTACAATTATGTATTAATAATGAATTAATTTCTATATTTTTACTGGTAGAGAGTTGTACTTATAACTACTTGATTATTTAATTTTTATTTTTTATAGCAAATATTTAATCGCACACAATTAATATATGATGGCAATGCACATTTTGTGTAATATTCCACATCCGCATACATATTTACACTATTCTGATTGAATATCAATGTATTAAAATATAGAATTTAATATACAATTATGACTGGATTCCATAAAACGCATATGCATGCATTTAATTATAGTGCACATTATATATTATAGAAAATGCGCGCATATGCGCTTTACGGAACTCGGCCTATGTCTCATAAATAAGAAAATTTGTTCGGTTTGCATTGCCTATTTTTAAAAAAAATACTTTTACTTTTACCATGTAATAATAAGTAAAAAAAAAATAGTTTTGCATAATCCATTTACAATTTAATTAGTGCTTTCTTTTGATTATTGAGTTGTCCCTACCCTACGACATGGTAATGTAGGAAATTTTGGATGTTCACAACAAAATGTTACATGATTCACATATATATTCTTATAACGCGATTTGTGTAATATAAAATAGAATTATTCGTACTTCTCTCATTTCTGGTGATATAGATGTTTTGAATGTGTAATTTTAACAATTTTGCATAATATAGTATAGCATTTCAATAAAATGGAAAAAAATCGATACTATATGTCATCTCCATATAATAAAATATTATATACGTTTCAAGCAAAAACAGTTATAATTTAAAAAATCTTTGGGATGTCTCAGGCACCCTATACTGACTGCAAAGATTAGAGAGGCTAAAAACTAAATAGAGTTTATTTTACTCTTGAAGTGTTAAAAGAGTATTTTACAATTATAAATAATTGAAAATTGTGGAATTTTGATAATTAAACTTCAGATTTTTATTTAAGATTTAGTCATCAAAATATTGGTTACTAAAAATGAAGAAATTACGCAAAGAGGCGACATCAAATTAATTTCAAAATTACCAAAGAAAGTTGGAAGCAAATTTGTGGTGCCCGAGATATTATGTATAAGGTATTAGATATTGGCGTAATATAATTAGTGTATGTTATATGCAATTTCTGATGAAGATACATAAAAAAAATTTATATAAAGTTTATAATCGCTGCTGTAGTAATCAATTGCAATGCGTTATTACATAAAATTAGGCATGTGTGACAAATATATACTTGTGGTATATATGTGTGTTTGTGTGTATGTATGTATGCGCGCGCGCGTGTTGTGTGTGTGTGTGTGTGTGTGTGTGTGTGTGTGTGTGTGTATGTATGTATGTATGTGTAAAACTTTGAGAAGTCATATAATTTTATTTTTCATGATAAGAATTATTTAGATATAACACACATATTTACATATGCTGTGGATTTGTACACACTTTAGGATTAATGTTGTGGAGCTGAAAATATTGGAATTGGACACACACAAAAAGTGATATTGAAGATTATATTAGATTAATTAGAATTAGTTTGGTATAGGTATTAACTTGCATAATAGTTTTCAAGATATACCTGCTCTATAAATTGCTATTATCTTAAATTTTAAGAAAGATATTTGAGAACAATAAAGTTAGTACAGTTAAATTTCGCTTCACATCAAGTCAAGAGAGGAAGTGTGAGAGAGAGAGAGAGAGAGAGAAAGAGAGAGAGAGAGAGCGAAATATAGCATAATATAATAAATGACTAAACACAGATATTCATATTATACAAATATTCATAATGTCATGTTATACATATATGCATATTAAGTGATTGATTGAAAAAAAAATTATATGATTCTCTTTGTATATTTTCCAACATTTACAACTATGCATATGTTTTATGTAAGAATTAGTCATTTTCTTATTTTATATTTTTTAATATTATAAAATTAGAGAGTATTCTCTGAATGCTTTGTCGTCCACAGAGTATATTTCATAAGTTGTTGCAGTTTCTCACAATGTTTTTTTATACTCATAAAATATAAAGAATCTCGGAAAGAGAGTAAGAATATCAAAACAAGTATACTTCACGCATTAAAAGCATGGAGAAAAATAATAATTGAAGGAATTTATATATGATAAGACATTTGAATTTTATCGTGGTTCCCTTGATCTTTCTCAAGCAGGTCTCTGTTAAATATCTCCATGTTACAAATTATTATAAAAATTCTTTTATATTTCTTGTCACGTCAAGATTTAAGTAATTTTGTATATGTGTAGGAACAAGATAAATTGTTGTGTGGCTCGTTTTTTGTAAACTTAAAAGAATGCACACTTACATTGTGACATTTCAATGTATTATAATATTTTGTGATGCATAATATTTAATATTGTTAAATCCACATGAATTTTTAATTGCTTTTATAATCTAGTCATGTAGAACAAAATATGTTAAACTTCAAGATAATATTATTAAAAATTCCTTCTATATATTTTTTACCTTTTATTTTCCATTTCTCCTTCATCTACGCTATATTTCTTATAATAAATCATAAAACTGTTATTTAAGTATATATTTTGTATCATTTCTTTTAAGAAAAAGAAAAAATATTTAAAGAGAACTTTTGGAATTAAAATGTTAATTTGTATCAAAATAAAAAATCAAAATAAATTTTAATTTGTATCACACATTTTGTTTAATTGTATTTGAAATTGTATAAAAAGAAAATATATTGATCTATGGCAATTTTTGACAATTTAAATTTGAAAGATAAATCGATGATTGGCTTTTGGTTTCAACTTATATATTTATTATTATTATTAACTATTATCAATTTATGGAGATAATTTTTGACATATATATATAAACTATAGTTAATTAGTTAGGTACATAAGTAAATAAATTTATATTTATATATAATATTTATATATATATAATTTATAAGTAAATAAACTTGTACGTATTATTTTTTATTTCATATTTTTAATTATATTATTAAAAATTTTTAAATATGTAACTAAAAAATGGTTAAACAAGGGCCATATAAGACCTCAATTTATTCAAACTATACTTCATTGATGCCGCATTCAACGCGCATGCGCGAAATCCATCTTTTTTACTCTTTGGTCAACACCATAGAGATATTATATATAGAGTACGGGAGTGCTATGCTAGCCCGTGAGTGGATGCGATAGCGAAATAGAAGGAGAACGCCTGCTATATGGGCTCCTGCTGTCTTTGTCTGTCGCGCATGAGCAAACTGATACAATAGACATAAACAAGGACAGCAGGGGCCTATATAGCAAGCGTTCTCCTTCTATTTCGCTATCGCGTTCTCGGCCGCCTCCCGTACTATATATAATATCTCTATGGTCAACACTGAAGAGTTGATGATGGCCGACAAAGATGGCCGCCTTGATTCCGAGATATACTGTGCAGGCAGCAAGTAAGTATTATTTATTTGACATTGTTTTGTGACAATATGATTTAGCTTTTTCTTTGAGATTGAATTACAGAAATACACTTTGTGAGAGAAATCGCCTGCAATTCTTTCTCGTTCGTATCTATGTATGTGACATTGTTTCGCAATTACATAATCAACATAGTTTACATTTGTTGTGTATATTTCAGGAAAGCAGACAACATGTGCGGCAGTCATTGCGTTGCAGACGAAACATTATTCGTCGGAACCACAAATCATAAAACATCCCACTGCTGCTTCTTTAAAGAGAGGTACAGGTGGTCGTAGTTCCTTCAATGGGTTAGTGTGCACAGTGTTTGGTTCAACTGGATTTGTTGGACGCTATGTGTGCAATCGCCTTGGCAAGATTGGCACACAGGTATGTATATAATAATATATTAAAATATAAAAACAGGATCACACCATTATATCATTGTAACGACATACAACTAAAGTATAGTTCAGTTAACTTGTCAATTGATTTGCAGCTAATACTGCCATACAGATGTGACATGTATAAATGTTTGCCTCTGAAACTGTCCGGGGATCTTGGGCAAGTTTTGTTTCATCCATTTCATCTGCGTGATGAGGATTCGATAAGAAAATGTATCAAATATTCCAATGTTGTTATTAATCTAATTGGGAGAGAGTGGGAGACTAAAAACTTTACCTACCATGAAGTACATGTTGAGGGAGCCAGAAGGCTTGCCAAACTGTGCAAGGAAGCTAATGTGGAACACTTTGTCCATCTATCAGCTTTAAACGTGGACAACACTGAGGTAGATATTTTTATATTTATGATAATGTGTTAAATTTTAATGATTTAATATTTTCTAATCTTTTTTTTCTTTCTGTATTAGTCGTATGTGTTGGAAAATGGATCTCAATTTCTTCGCACGAAATTGGAAGGTGAGTGGGCAGTACGAGAAGAATTTCCCGAGGCTACAATTATTCGACCATCAAATATATGGGGTCAAGAAGACCGTTTTTTGCGTATCTACTCTGGTATAATGAGACATCATTTTGGGTATATAATTTGTGTGACAATAAATTTTCCATAATATAAACAATTGTTAAGATCTGATAATATCTTTTATCTTCTTACAGGACTGTACCAATATGGAATAAGGGTGAAAAGACAGAAAAACAGCCAGTGGCTGTATACGATGTTGCTGGAGGTATTACGGCTATTGCAAAAGATCCTAAAAACACTGCTGGCAAAACTTATCAATTTGTTGGGTAAATATAGCTAATTTATCATTAATCTTATATTAAATTTAATTATTTTTGTAAAATATTGTAATATTATGTTTGTTACAGACCGAAACGTTATCAGTTTTCTGAATTACTTGATTGGTTCCATCGAATACGGATGCGCAATCCAAAAGATTATGGCTACAGGAGAATAGATTTGAAATATGCTCCGTTTTTCAAAATTAAGGTTACTCTTAACGAAATCGTAAGCCTCGCATATCCTTTAGGAAATTTACAATGGGAACTTTTGGAAAAAGTGTGTTTCAATCCTGTTATAACATTTTAAGTGTAAATGTTAATTTACCACTTAACATTAAATAGCATTATTTAATAATTTAATATCGCTCTTTATAGGAAGCCATATCTGATAAAGTATCAAAAGATCTGCCAACTTTAGAAGATCTTGGTATTACATTAACAACAATGGAATCACGAATGCACTGGGAGTTGAAGCCGTGGCGTAAAGACCCTCAATATATGGAGAGTGTTGGAGAGTTCGACCCTGTTCCGAATCCACCAACTGTTGCAGTTTATTAAACATCTTAGAAATGTGCTAGGTTGAGATAAAACTAGAACGAAATATGTACTCTTACTATAAGTGATATTGTAAAGAGTATATTATTAATTAAATAATGCGGTTAATTAAATACATATTAAATTATTTAAATATTTACGTTCCAGCTGAGTTTTATCAATTTTATGTACATATTACATATAGAATATATGCATAACATTAATTGATTTATCGAATCTTCTACGATATTTACGTAATTCAGCATTAATGCTAAAAGCCAAATTAATAAAAAATATTTCTAAAATTTATGAAAATCGTAATAGGCTGTATGTTAATATTTCATTCCATTTATTATATGACAGGACATGCTAACTACAATGAAAGATTACAATATAATCGTATCTATTAAATGCTATTTTAAACATTGGTAAAAAATATAAGCTAAGTTGGTCCTCGGTTATTATGCTGACCGAAGGCCAAGCAAATCTTCCATTATGAATGGCAGCGAAACACGCTTTATATAATTTTTTTTTAATTATAAGCATAGCATTACTTCAACTCTGATTCAGTCCATGATATATATATATATATATATAACCTTTGGACGCCAATGTATTTTTATCTATGAAGCAGTACTTTTTTCATAAACTTGATTACAAGAACAAAACATTCTGTACGATATATCGTTTGAGAGATTTCCTATTTAGTACCTTATATATATATATATGTATATATCTTCCTCTTCTACATCAAGTATTTACTTGAAGTAAATACATAACGTTGGCACATGAACGTTTTCTTTTTTTCTTTTAATACAAATTGTGTATACAACTGTTCATAGTATCAAATATTCATACTAACTTGAAAGTGTTTCGTATATCCTGATTATTTAAAAATTTGTGATTATTTAGATGTTTTGTTCTAATTAATAATTTTAATGACTTTGATGGAAGCAAATTTTTTTTCGCAAGTAAGTTTTTTTTTCTAAGATAACGCCGATAAGAGTGACAAAGCAATTTTACCGGAATATTCCAAATATGGAATATACGATTATATTAATTGAAGATCTTTCACTTTGAGATTATGATCGATATTTTAAGCGTATACAGGCATTAAAAACAAACCCATAAGATAGTATAAAGTAGTCTAAAGTGTTGAGCATAATACATTGTTATCCATTTTCGGTTCTAAATTAGTTGTATTCCTACAAATATAATACACGAATTAAAAGACTTGACAAACACATTGGTTGCACTGGTTAAATTTAAAAATTAAATTGTTAAATAAAAATTCAGATATACCATTATTTTTATGGAAAATTTTAAAGACGTTGCTCTTTTTAAAATTAATATCTCATTATAATTATAGATAAATAACAGACTTTGCACGATAAATCTATGGACAAATTCCTTTTAAATCGTATATTTTTTTGTAGAAATGCTAGTATGTTGAGCGTTCTCTAAAGACTTAGACGCAATTAAATATATATACTTAATCGCTAGATACTTTCATCATTTCCGAATTATTTAAATAATTCCATTGTCTATTAGTAGAATCGGGATAGCAGTTGTGAACGTACAGGGACATAGCTCGGATTCCTGCACCCGGAAGTAAGATTTGTAATAGGCCTCTACGATATATTATGTATTTTCAAAATATTACCTAGCTCGTTAATATTACATTTTAACATAAAAAAATGTTTTACAATGCAAAACTTTACATTATACTAATAGTAAATATGAAATAATTACGCCTAATGATTGTAAAAAAAGAATTGAGTAGTCAGAAAAAGACTCTTCTTTCTTTTCTTATCGGATCTAAAAGTGTTTTTTCATCTTTATTTCCGTTTCTATGCCCCAAATAACGCCGTTTATTACGTGTTCATCCAAAAGTCGAAGTTTCAACTAAGCTTCAATCAAGTGGATGCGGTAATGCTGGTCCAGTATATCGGCCAGTTAAAGCTCGCACGATATATTATATTATATTATCTCATAATAAGTTATATGTATCCGCTATCGACGATCGTGAATTCACGCGAATTAACAATCATTTCGATTGATCGGAAACGAGCTGCTAACGTATACATAGGTCTGTGTTATCGTTAAACATTGAACGCCTAATCAAATGCTTTTTTTCTTAGTGTTAAATATATTTCATAAAAAGATAGCATTCGAGATACAGCCGTAGATGAGAGATCGCATTTAGCATCAAAACTGCACTACTTTATAAAATAGTGACTTATAACAGACAAAGTAACTCATCGTATTATATACAGCTAAACGCAGCATGTATGTATACATAACAATTTATAATAGTATAAAATTCTATTAATTAATAATAATAATAATAATACACAACGCACATACTTTGATTGTAATAGATAAATGTATAACAGAATTATATTTGTTAATCTTCCTAAATTTATTATATCGAAATAACGAGAGTAAAGAAATATTTTTCCAACAATGATTATAATATAAACGATATGTGAGATCACGTTTATATTCACTTTCATATGTGCAAAAGGATATGTATCTCCATGGCAGTTGCTTTTCGTGTAAATGAACTGTTGTAGATATGCATATTTATATCGATATTATCGAGAACGATAAAAAGAATAGATGTTGCGAGAATATAGTTAGCTTCATTTATTATTAATCTTTTTTTTCGCATTCATATCTTTGTCATAGCGATACATTTTTCGATTAATAAAAAATCATCATATCCTGTTAATCTGTGAAAAACTTTGATTTACTGTACTTGATTATTTTTTATTATCGGGATACAAATATTGATTCCTTCCAAAATAAAAGCAAAAGCTAATATGTATATTTTTCATTCTCAATTTTTTTCCTAAAATTTAAAAGAATTTTTTAAACGACATCGATAAGTTAAAAGATAATAGAAATTCTTTGTATATACTATAGATGAGATCATTTCTCTGTTTAATATAAGAAAAATTAATTTATATAAAAACTTAAAAAATTAACTGTGTATAGACTTTAATTCGTTATTTTGATAAATTATAAATTCATAGTTCGACATACTGTAGGATTAAATTTTATCCATCGACTATAATTTTATATAAATCTAATTAAAATTCGCTTAGCTTTGTCTTTCACAGATTGATCTTACCGAGTTGCAAGACTATTTCTTTTCCATTCTAATGCAATATACATAGTAGAACCTTTCGAAGTCGTATTAGGTCGATAGAAGATAGGTATAATAATCTACAGCGATAATGATACATTCAACATAATTTATACGAGATACCTTTTTACTTCTTTTGCTTTCTTTATCGGGGTACACGAAGACTTTTACTGCACGGGAACAAAGGCATAAAGAATTTCTTAGCAAAGCCAATAAGCGCGCGCATAAAAATCTGGCCGTTCCCTTATCATCATTCTGAGCATCTAACAATAAGGCTGTGTTCGCTTTAGTTAGACGTTCACGCGCTAAAAGCATCATCCTCTTTTTTGCTCATTATACGTCGAAGAAAGATATGACTTTCAGCGCATGAGTGTTGAAAGCGAGCAGCCTAAAACCCTTTAAGCAAAGGGGGTTCTACAATGCGTTGCCAATGTCCAGTTACCAGTTGCTAAGAATGGCAACTTTAGTTACAAAATGCTATTTTCAGTTAAAACAAGTAGTTGCGGTTGTTAAAAAAAAGTTGCCTAACTTTGAACTTTTTACCGAAAACAGCATTTTGTAACTAGAGTTATCGTTTTTAGCAATTAACAACCGGAGCATTAGCAACGCATTGTAGAACCCCCTTCAGAGTAAAGTATACGAGAAGACCGTTGAAGAAGAGCGACGCTCATCGTAAGAGATTCATGGAAAAAAAAAAGGCAATCAGTAATGTAAACGCTGATACACGTAGGCATGACAGCCCGACAACGCCCGAGCCTAGGTTGTCCTGAATAACGTTGTCGTGGCATCGGGCGACAAGCTCGAAGTCGACGACGTTCATTGGCTTACCGTTGTACTCGAACGGCGAGATGCAATAGTTTCGACGCTGAAACCCGACGCTGTCGCCGCGGGCGAAGTCGCTCTCCAGAACGTTGTGCGCCTGGCAGTCGCATGGGAAGTGATTGTCGATCGCGCTGATCGTGTTCACCTCGAGGATGACGTCTCTGGCGTGGCGCGGCGCCTCCAGCACGTGATTACCGTGAAAGCGTAGCATCTCGATGTAGTTTTCGTAGCGTAGATGCATACGCTGGATCAAATCCACCTTGTTGTTGAGTATGTTGAGGTAGCTCACGTAGGCGAGGCCGGCAAACGCATCCCTCTGCACGACGCCCAGGTCGCTCTCCTGAATGTAAATCGCATGCACGTGCGACAAACCGTAGAAAGTGTTGGCCTGCAGCCCGGACAGATCCATGTAACTAAGCTTGAGCTGACCGACGTACTGAAGGCCGTCGAAGGCATTTTCCTCGATTAAACGGATGCCGGATGGGAAGATGAGATTGTTGACATTTGTGAGGCCGGCAAACGCGTGGCTGCGGATGGTCAGTAGTGGATTGTTACTTAGGAGGATTAGATTCACATTGGACGCGCCGGCGAACGAGTAGCCCTCGACATAGCGGATCTTGTTGTTGGCCAGCAGCAGGACCGAGACATTTTGCAACGCGGCGAATGAAAACTTCTCGATGCAAGGTAACGGAGTATGCTGGATCGACAGCTCCCGTAACCGATTCAGACCGCGAAACGCGAACGGCCGTATAGTCGAGATATTATTGCCGTCTAATATGAGCTTACGCAATAAACGAAGACCGGCGAACGCGTCGCCTTTTATTACCGGGAAATCGTTTTTCGTCAGTGACAGCTCCTCCACCGTGTCCGGCAGTTCCTGTGTCGGTATATCCTCGAGACCGCCTGTATTGCAGAGTACCTGTTCGTGTGCGTGCATAAAGATATTAAATAACATCGATATTATTATATGCAGCTGTTTGTTGTTCGTAAAATATTATAGAGAGAACATTAATATTTTATTTCTCTCATGAAACGTTTGTACAGGGTGCTTCCGCAACATACAGAGCAGTAAGTTGGGTTGCCTATCTGACGCTCGGCAGGGGCATGTTTTACCGACCTCCCATAATCGAAAATTAATAAAATCAGGGGATCGATTACGTAATTTTTTCTTTGTGAAAAGTGAAAAAATTACATGATTGATACCTTAAATGTAAATCCGGTAATGAATGAGAAAACTGAAATCGGCTTTTAACATACAGTATATAATTGTAATATTTAATAATATGAATAAAATAACATACACATAGAAAAGTTTACATTAAAAATAACTATGGTATGTAATAACTGTGGACCATTAAGAACATTCCAAGTTAAAATGCTATATAAAACTGTAAAAATTGATGTAATAAATGTAATTTTTACATAAATTACGTCAATTTTTACAGTTTTACACAGCATTTTAACTTGAAATGTTCTTAATAGTCCACAGTTACTACATACCATAGTAATTTTTAATATAAAGTTTTCTCCGTGTAGATAACACAATTAAAATATAATAACACAGATAAAATAAGAAATAAAATATAATAAATTTAAACAAAAAACATTTTATTTCTTATTTTATCTGTCTTATTATATTTTAATTGTGTTATTATATATTTTAATTGTGTTATCTATGTTATTTTATTTATATTATTAAATATTACAATTATACTGTATGTTAAAAGCCGATTTCAGTTTCCTCATTCCCTACCGGATTTGCATTTAAGATATCAATTACGTAATTTTTTCACTTTTTACAAAGAAAAAATTATATGATCGATCTTCCGATTTTATTAATTTTTGATTATGCGAGGTTGATGAAGCATGACCCTGTTGATCGTCAGATAGGCAACTTACTGATCTGTATGTTATAGAAACACTTTGTACGTATAAAAAAATATTTATGCATATAGGCTTAAACTACAACAAATTTCTTTTGATTTTATTACCTGTTTCCGAGAGAGGCAAATACATTCTGGTGGACAATCTCGACTTTTCGTCGTGGTAATCTCCGAATCGGAGGTAAACGTCAAGTCCACTGCTGCTATGCATAGCAGGTAATAAATGCAAATCTAAAAAATTATATAATTTAAATAATATGTGACCCACATATTTGTTTGTGCACTACAAACATTTTAACATATATATGGGAACATATATTTTTCGCATACAACTCCCTTACTAACTCGTCATTGTTTAAACATGCAAAACTAGAAAAATATATTATTAAAGTAAATCAATAGCTTTTCGCCTGCTCTTTTTAATACTATTATTATTTTAATCAAAATATTTTATAGATTAAAAATAAAATTGACATTTCATTACAATTTTTTCGGAAAATATGTCATCTTTAAAATCAAAATAAAAATTATTAAATTAAAATATAACTCATAAAGAACATCTGCAAATTTCAAGTTGGAGAAATGTATAGTTCTTCAATAAAAAGTTATTAAAACGTAATGTTGAGCGCATGGTCGACTGTTTTAGCGAGCAATCAAAATAACATGTATGCAATGTAAATACTTTATATTATTTATATCAAAATCAGATTCAAAACCGATTTTCAGTCAAACATATCTTCTTAGCAAATTGGATTTAATCGCTCTCAGAGCGATCAAATGTGGTTCACTCCAAATTCTGATTTCACTCGTTATTAATTAAACAGTTCGGTTTAATCAAGATTCCGAAGCAGCGAGGCCTACCGGGTGGCCGTATGATAGGCGCGTACGGCGACAGCCCCTAAATCGCGCGCGCGAAACGCATGCAAATGCACGCGCGCGAGATGTGCATAACCGCTGCATGATGCTGCGTACCTGCGCCCTGCGATACATCAATCCCGGGATTTTTACGGCGCATGCCTCGGCATATCCGGGGTGAGAATGTCACGCGAAGCGATGTGGCTGACGTGTATATATGTATATATATATATATATATATATATAAATATATATTACAATATATACATATATATATATATATATATATATATATATATATGTATGTATCCCTCTAGAGGTAAAACGAGGCCACCAACCGACGGGGAGAGTGTCGTCAACACGTACAGTACACTATCGAAACCGCTGCTGGTTTTTTGCCCCCGGTGTGCTTCTCTCTCTCTCTCTCTCTCTTTCTCTTTCAAGAGGAGACACGCACCTCCCTCCCGCGCGCACGCACGCGTGACGCACGTTGCGTGCGGACCTGGTTATTGCGTGGACGACGCACTTTGCGAGGATTCAACTCGCTCGACTCCCCTTATTTCTCTTATGGCGCGCGAGAGGAACGCGAGAATGCGGAAACTGCACGAATCGACGTCGACGACGAACGGACGGAGCGGAAATTCGGGGTCCGCGCGGCCGTGTTCGCCGGCTGGGCTCGGGGCTTTATCACCCCTCGGAGTCAGCCTCTCGCAATCCACCCCTTCTTTCCCTTCTCCATCACCCTCCTCCTGGCCAAGCAGCCGTCCGAAGACGCGTACTGCGCAAGCCCATAATTATTCTCTCCGCGCGCGTATCGAGGAATGAGGCTTATTAGCGAAACGTAACTGTATGTCTCTCCCTCTCTCTCTTTCTCTCTATCTATCTATCTATCTTCTCTCGTCGTTCTCCATTTCATTACCGTGAACTAAGAATCAGTGTCGAAAACCTAAAATAATATGCGTGACTGCCACGTGAGTGGCTCTCTTCATTTAGACCTCACATCACCGGATACGATTAAAAAAGGTGTAATAAAAACTTTCACTTGATTTTGTAAAATTTGTTCAATCGTGTATGTGTTCTCATTTATTTTATAAACATTCTTTACTTAATTTCCTAAACACTATTACTATAGATTTCTATAGACTCTTATAAGACACTATTATTATCTAATAATTTTATAACGATATATATTTACATCTTTTGTGCTCGAAAAAATTTTTTTTCTTTCATTATGTGAAAAACTCGCTTCCTTTTTGTCTTTTTTTTATATTAAATCTTTTTTAATATATAGAGTGAGAAAAATACAAACATATATACATTTCGTGCATCTCTCTCCACAAGAAAAAGATGTCACAGAAAGTTAATTATTGTTAAATCGTCTTAAACTCTTTTCTCACTTTTTTACTATTAATTATATAAGATAATTGATTATAAAATAATCAAATTATATATCATCAATTCTAAAGTAATCAAAATTATATATATCCTGTATAAGGATTATCGTATTATAATTATATATTGCAGCTAAAGGGATTGCAGCTCAAACTTCCGTAATCCATCCGTTGCATACGCATACACACGAGCACGTGTACACACATGCATACAAACACGTACATGAAACGATCAGTATTGCGAGGTATTGCGATGTCATCAAACTCGACACCATGCATATCCTAATCAAGGTAAACTTAATCAACGGAGTTGATCAATGAAAACAACGTTATATAAGATTACATAGTTTATTTCATAACAAGCTTGCACAATATTATTGATAACATATATTTTGTGTGGCAGAAAGTGTAAACATATGTATACGTACATATAATACATATATATTATATATATATATATATATATATATACTTATATACGTATAAGTATGTATAAATATACGCGCATATATATATATATATATATATATATATATATATATATATATAGGTGCGCGTATTATTTGTCTGTGCATGTGTGCGTAGTCTTCAACGTAGTAAAAATCAGTCTTACAAATAATACATCACTAATAATCGGTATAAGGCAGCATCATTTACTTATGACTATTTACATTAATACGCAGTGGCGTAACCAGACTTAGGTTTTGGGGGGAGGGGCTAAAAATATTTCTATGGCTGGAATTCATAGACTTTTCTCAAAAAAAGTCACTGAGATTTGAAATCTTTGGGGGGGAGGGGCTCGAGCCCCTATAGCCGTCCCCTGGCTACGCCGCTGTTAATACGGAAAAATAGATATAGAAAACCGAGTGGTCTAATTGTGATCTGTTCATATTTAAAATAACAGAGTATGATGTATCATGTAAAAAACGTAATAGTAGCTTATTGAGTAGTTATTAACAAACTGTGTTAAAAGATCAGTGTCGTGGTCTTATATATTTACTCAAAATAACATGATTCGCATTTACATTGAGTGGACTGTTTGTACACTCAACATGTACTCAATATACACGTGATTCGCGTTATTTGAGTAAATATAAGATCACGACATTTCTCTTTGTACAGTCCAAGTAATAAAACAGGGTGTATGTAGTGGACAGTGGCACTGACCCAGACACGCTGTAGCAATCATCCATCCGTGGCAGCAATTGCCATACTCTGTGTAAGAGATTCGCATCTTTCAGAAAAATTTTCGTAAAGAACATTTTTGCGGACTCGAAAAATATGTGAGACGCGAGTGGCTGAAACGGAGAATTGAACCCGAGACCTTTTGCTTTCCGAACAACTGCTCTCACTACCTGAGTTATTCAGACCTCTTGCCTGCCTAATGCTATTTTTTAGACATAGTAATATACTCCTATGCTAGCAATGCATTTGGTATCTCATTCGCCAGTTGGTAGCTGGCTATGGATGCTAGGCCAGGGCCACACCCCACAAGACCTCTGTAAAGAATACCAATATTCCCCACCATTTCCTGAACAACGGTCAGTACTCTTCGGAATAAACGAATAATGCTTAGCGGGCCCCGTCATAATTAACTAATAGATAAAGGCACATATTGAAAAATTTATCAATACATAATACAAGTGTATACATACAGATGCATTAGTAACACAAGTTAAAAATGCACATTTGCACATTTGTTGTGTACACTTGTTGATTACGGTGAAGAACGCATATGTAGATTAAAAAAAATATCCTATAATATAAACCCGTACTATAAAGATGTCATATAAAAACGTGTTTCTCTGTCTCTCTGTCTCTCTCTCTCTCTCTCTCTCTCTCTCTCTCTCTCTCTCTCTCTCTCTCTCTCTCTCTCTCTCTCTCTCTCTCTCTCTCTCTCTCTTAATACTTTACAACATATTTTGATAAACTAATTAAAAAACAATATGCATCGCATCCAAACATACATATGAACGATATATATATTTTCAAACATATAGTTTCTCTCTTAAACGTATATATAATCATCTTAAGGAGGACATTATCGAGCTGAATTTAATTTAAAGTTAACTTCGATAATGTGGATTTCCTTTTCATGCACAAACTGTCCCATTTTAGTCTATAAATGAATGGATATTTTGGAAATTAAACTCTGGAAAAATTCGAATATATTACGAAAAAATTGATAAAGAAAAATGTTTCACATAATTTTCTATAAATTAAAAAAACGACTAACGTAATTTTTTGTAAATTAAAAAAAAAACGCTAAAATAGGACAGTCTGTATATTTTTTATTTTTTTCACATTGCTTGACGTAAAGATATAATATCTAATTAGTATGTAAATATATATATATATATACACACACATATATATATTATATATACATTATATATATTTATATATATATATTTATTTATTTGTTTATGTATTTATTTATTTATATATTCATATATTACCACACCAATATAAGAGAGATAATGGATAGATCGATTAAAGCCTACTAATGTTTAACTAATTATTATTATTGTATTATTGTACTTATTTACTATTGTTGTACTATTGTGCTTATAGAGTACACTTTGTAAAAAAAGACGCATTGTACATGTCAATAACAATGACTACAAAGTGCGCGTTTAAATGGCGTCTAGCGTAGAGCTAAGTTGCCTTATAAAATATATTAATATATAGCAATTGGCAGTTTTCTTTTGAGATTATACTTGATATTATACTGGCTTTTTATTATAAATTTGATCACAAAATGGACAGGTACTGCATTATCATGTACTATTTTGTGTTCCATAAATATCTTTCTTTTGCGCTTTATAAGAATTTTTACTGTAATATATGTATATAATAAATATGGAATGACTTGTATATACTGAGGTAGAAATGATGGAGGCAGCTTTGGTTTGCGTTTAGGAAGACAAGATATTGGCGGTAAACTGATATTTTTCATGTCACATAAACCCACGTCATTCCATTCGTTCTTATGTACACCTGGTACATATTCGAATTCAAATAAAACGCGTTTGTACGTTCTGGCGCGTTTCTTCTAATCTAATATCTCCCATATCATTTTTCTATCTTATATTTCACAAATATGTGTATGTTTCAAAATATCTGTAAAATTACGAGATCTGAAAAATGTCAGGAAAGTAACAAAGTTAGTTATCCAAAGTATTTTAAAAATAAAAATATTGTACATGTAATGAGGAGAAGCAATCAGACATTTATGACAAATATATATCCATCTTAAAAAGCTGTTACTTAAAATAAAAACATTTTTCTTCAACATTTTGGAACATTTTATCCTGTAATATTAATATATGAAAACAAAAAAATCCATTTTTTTCAGAGCCTCGTCAATATTTTACCTTGATACTGATTGTGAGTATTTCAATGTGCCCAGGAATTCACCTTCATACATCAATAGAATTGAAATATTTCTAGCATCGAGTAGTACTATTTATATGAAGCGTGAAACCTCGTAAATGTAAATTAACTGATCCTACTATAATATAATCGTTATAATTGAATGCAAAGAACCGTGTTTCCACGTTTACGACTATAGCGATGAACACAAAAACACGAATAAGTAAGTTCGCAAATTCAAATCGAATCGAACCCACCAGTTATTTATTCGCTGAGTTATTATTTTCGGCAGGCAAATAGTAAAAGTAAATTAAAAAAATGGAGTATCCGTAAATGCATTATTAAAATCCTTCGCACAGCTAAATAAATTTGTAAGGACATTCCATTAATTTATCAAGATGCAAGATTCTTCTCGCATCATTTAATAATGCAAAAAAATAAGCCAATTTTAGTATATTATTATACATACACATAGGTGTCATCTCGCCTCAGAATTGTAAAATTGCTAATTAAAAACCATATTTGTTTATATAACATGATATAGCTTCTATAACTTATATATATACTATATAATATATATTTCTTTTTCATATGTATATGTATATGTATATATATATATATATATATATATATATATATATATATATATATATATAATATGTATATATGTATATATACCTATATATATGTTTATATATCTCTTATTTTAACATTTGTGTGAATTTTCAATTTATCTGTATTTGGATTCGTCTTATCAGTCTTACGTTAATAAACTTGCGATTCATTGTACATTATATAGAGGTAGTTCGTATTATCATTGATGTTGATATGCATTGAGCAATATTGCAATTGTATCCCAGAGCCATAGTTAGTTAACGATGAAATACAACGATTACACGATCAAGTACTTACAATTACTAACAAATTAACAGCAATATGTCAATTATTAACAAAATGATACGAAGTTTACGAACGAAATTTCGACTACACAATTACTATGTTATGTACAAAGTTTTTCTGCCGCATCAATGCTCAACAGAACGACGCGACAGTGATGGAATATTTTATAATAAAAATTAAACATAAAAAAAAACTTTCTGGACAATTTCGGACTCTTGCAATTTGTTGTATTCATATACTTATTTACTTTCCTTTGCACTTTTAAAAACTTTATATATAATGTAAAGTTTTTCTTGTTCTATAATATTATGCTAATAAATCGCAAATCAAAATGAATCACAATGGTAATAGATAGTAAATATACGTATTCACTTTGATCCCAAAAATGTTTAAAAAGCTTAATGCAAATTACGGGGTATTACAATACCTACCCGCGCAAGATAATGTTACGTCAAAAAAATCGCTTTTTCGCGGTAATAAAAAGAAATAAATATACGGACAAAAATATTATGAAACTTTATAAGAATTCAAAAGTATTTCGACCGATATTGCTGAGATTATTTAGGATTAAAATAAAAATACATGTATATGTATGTCAAGACAATTATAAAAGAAATACATCTAATTTACATATATGTAGTATACTAGTTTTCTGAAAACGTTCTTCCCGTCTCGCGATAAATTAATTTGTGTAGTTTGTCTAAACCGTAATAGCATTGGGCTTTAACAAGTTTGCGACGAAAATACGTGTTAATATATGCTTCAGTCTCTTGAATCTATCAATGTATAGTATATTCAGTCTTGTACAAGGCAGAAAGTTAAGAAAACATTACTGACACGCATCAGAGGCGATTTGCCGAGCCTCTACGTTTACATATTTGCTGCAGAAGGAAAAATAAAAATATATATATATCTAAAAAAAAATTATATTCAAGCCGCCCCTCGGACGGAAGCATGATTTTCGATCCTTCCCTTTTACCTTTTATCTATCCCGTTTTACTTTTAAAATCCGTATATCGAGCGCAATACGGATATAAAGATGGGGAAAAGGAGAAAAATTAACTGTAATCGCAATAATCACTATTCTGTGACCCACTCTCCTGAGGTTCAGGGTCTTTGACCGCTTCCGATGTCATTGTTCCTGGACCATCGGATTTACGACTCACCGACAGATCTTCCACTTCATCGTCTACGTTTTGCGGTGGTTGCTTTTGTTTGACGCAGCATATGACCGGACTTGGACTGTAGCGTGTGATCGAATCGGACATGGAGTCTCGATCCTGCGACACATCCTTCGATGCCGGCTTGATGTAGGTAGCACTAGTGCTCGACGTGCTACTAGCCAAGTTTTCAATGTTGATGTTGTTGCTGGCCTCGTTCTCGTTTTCAGATAGTATGCTATTGCTGTAAATTCTGCCGTTTACGTTACCACCAATGCCGTACGGGAAACAGGCCGTGCTACCGCCGTTCACTGAACGCTTGAACGGCCGCGACGTCGGGATGCCGAGCTTCTTCACCTTATCATAGAGCGTGCGAGACGGTACACCGTATCGGCGTGCAGCCTTTACAGCGCTCATGCCTGACCTCACTGCTTGGATCGCTGCCTGAATGTCATCTCGGGTGTATTGTTTGTATCGTTTCCATTCAGGTTTCGCCTGAGTCGTATTACCTAACATGAACAAGAGAATTAACATACTTATCACACCTAATAACCTTTCCTGAAAATTCAAAAAGAAACTAGTCTTTCTTTTCAAAAGTTATACAAATTTCGGACGACATATTGAATTGGAAGAAAAGTAATGTCGTATTTTTGTCAATAGATGACTTTAGTATTTTTTACAATTCTACGCGCAAGAAATTATGTAGCTGCTTTAAAAATGACAAAAGATCATAGAAAACAACGGCTATTACATTATGGATTAAAATTGTTTTTCAATATAAATAAATTTGCTCCAAAAATTATGTATATATATATATATATATATATTGTTTTCAGGGTATAATTTTGAAAAAGCTTCGTACTCGACTTGTTATCTCCGGTGTGTGACTGCGGTGATGGCTGCTTCTCATCCTCATCCATAGAAGGATCGGTATAAGAGCTGTGGGCCATTTCATCATAACCCAAATCAGTGTTGCGACGATTATCGTTGTCGTTTACAGAGTCGTTGCTGTTAGTGCGAAAGTGTGCCGATTCGTGATTGTCGGGCTGCAACAACGGTATACCGGTGACGGAGCTGTCAGCATGGCCCTGGCCGAGCACGGTGCGCAGTATCGGGGTGTCGCGATTCGTCAGCAAGCTTGAATGTAGCACCTTCTTCATGCGCTTGAGTGGCGAAGTCTCGAAGCCGATGTCGTAAGAGGAACTACCTCCTCCGGCACTACCACTGGGAATCGAAACGACTGGGGAGGAATGCGGCGATAATTGGTGACTTGTGGAAACTCCATGCAACGGTAGAGTGGTCAGCGGCCAAAAGAGAGGATTTTGAATTGGATTGATTTCCGAGGTCGTTCCCAAGGACTTGGCGTAAAGACTACCGTAGGTAGAATGCGGCGGTGACACGTGACTGCTGCTGTGCGCTGCCATGCTACTGGCATTTGTGCTGGTGCTGATGGCCGGTGGTGGCGACGACGGTGCCTCCAACGTATCTTCCTGTTGTTGAAAATCGTTATACGCCGAGTACAGTTTTTTATTTTCGTGCATTAGACCCTTGACCGCCAGCGTGTTCGCGGTTTCAAGTAAAGGTTTCAGCTGTTCACGATGTACGTCCACCTCGCCGCGATACATGAACTCCAGTAGTATCTTTAGATACGTATATTTAATATTGTTGAGAACGATTAGCGGCTCTGAGTTACTTGGCAGATTGATGAACAGACTCTGGAAGTAGGTTGAGCACGCCGCTAAAACGATCTTGTGGCACTTGATGAACCGCATACGCGATGATTCCTCATCGCGAGTCACGTGATTCTCCTCGTCGTACACGACGAGGGTCACGTCGGTGAACGCCTCGGTTTGGAGCAGGTTCTCGAACACGCTGATCAGATTCCATTGATAATTGTTCCAGCGGAGGTGATATGCTTCGGATGGCGTGACGTCCGACATAATTATTTCTTTTTATATCTCCCTTTCACCTAAACCTGCGACGAAAAAGATGTATGCGTTTATAATTGTTTTTATTGTTCACGCAAAACACGTGCACGTAAAATATTCACAGAACGAACTCTCTTTTCCGACTGTTAGACTAATGGCATAAATCATTGAAAATAGCTTGGAAAACTGCCAGAAAAGTTATCATTCCACGGAATCTTTACTTTGATCGCAAGTTTGTTTTACGATAGCAGACTAGATATAGATTAGTTAAGGGCCAAATTTCATACCTGCTTATTTATCTCATCATTTTCTTTTTTCTCGATTAAAAGCTACATCAATCCATGTCAAATTATTGTATTTTTTAAATATAAGTATTTGAAAATAAAACAATTTTGATTTTAAAAATAAGCGAATAAAGATTTAATATTATAGAAATTGTGAAAAAATTTGCTACACTAAAAAAAATCACAATTTATCGAGAAATTTTTTTCTTTGAAATATAATTTAATTGAGAAAAATTTATAAGATAGTTACATAATGCAATTATGTTTTTTAGATCTAACGTATACCTATTTATATCATTTATCTATGAAAAAAGTTTATAATAGAATATTATAAATTATATATATAATTTTTATATAATATAATAGAGCGTATCTATTTATATAAAAAAAAATTAAAAAATGTGATACATAAACTTTCAGGATTTATAAATGGAAATAGATTTGCATCTTTTATAATAAGTATATCATTATTCAAAATTAATATAAATATATTAATAAATTTTTAAATTTTATATATAACCACAGATAATTTATTTAAACCACAGGTGATTATTGATAGATATAACTATTTCTTTTTCCTCTCATTTGTCACTCCTCGCTAATTTATTTTGGTTAATCATTCGTATATATTTTAGTCTCGTAGGCCGCTTTCTAAACTCTCATTTACATGAATTACATGTTACGTCCTAAAGTTTTAAAATAATTAATAGAAAAACATGCTCGGATAATAGAAATACTAAATAAATGAAAAAAAGTCTGTGTCAAAAAATTGCACAATATTTACATTATTAACATATACGTCGTAATCCATAAAAATGTAACTCCACGCTAATTGATAATTATCGAAATATTTAATAAGTGTATGTGATTTTTCCCAAATTTAATTGCAATGTGCAAGCGTATTGTAAGCGAGTATGAAATTGAGTAACGGTGTCTCACTGACTCATTAAGATGCAAGGGAGATTTCTTTGACCTTTTAAAGGCTAATAGTACACAGGATGTTCCCTAATACACGATCGTAAATTCATAGCACGTATATAATAAACAAAATCCCTGTCGAAACGTTTATACGAAAGATTCAGAGTTTATAATATGATAAAAATGCAATACGTATTGAAAATTTCTATAGTTTTGTAATAAACCTAATCAAAGATAAAATGAGATTACACAACTGGCAGATTAATATCATGATCTTTAGTAGGTCTAATGTCTCGTTTAAGGCAATGTTTCATTAAAAAACATTCCGTATAATATGCTTTTAATATCTCAATACACTAGTATAATTTATTAAACATAGGTGTATACAAAAATTTAAAGAAAAACGACAATTTATTATTATTATTAAATGTTTGCAAGTAAAACGTTGCACTAAACGAAACAGGCTTATTAAAAATGCATTATGATATATATATGACGTATATGCAGAAAAAACTTATCACATATATTATATTTTCCTTTTTATTTATGTATTTTACTATATATTTATTTATTGTAATATTTATCTATAGTTTCACTTTGCGCATATTATTTTCTCCAGATTCAATTTCTTAAGATTCATTTCTAACAAATTCTTCGCTTTTCCATTTTTATTTTTTTTATATTAGCTCTCCATTAAATTAACGAGCTAATCAAAATGAAACGTTCAATTATTCACGGTTGGGGTGCAATCGTGCCAAGAGTAAGCAGTCGATATTTGTATTTCTCGCGGAAGATGAATCATCGCGCTCTCATCGAGACTTTTTACTTTCATCCCAATCGAAAATTTAAACTAATCGATAAAAACTCGTGTGCATCACGTGCTGCACACGAAATATATTTTTAACGATATCGTTAATTTGACGTTGGTACATCGAGACTGCCCTTGCAGATTATACTATCTCGAGCTTCGATCTTCGCCAAACAACGACAAGATAGACAAAAAGACAAAAAAAGAAATAGATGATAAAAACTGATAAGCTTGCAGTTTGATCTAGCCACAAAGATTAAATATATTCTATCCAGATATTAGTTTTCATCGGAAAATAAATATTTTTCTAGATAACTAAATATTGATAATCAAAAAGACACAACACCTCAATATCTGGCTTACCTGAGTAGTTAGTTGTAATAATAACAAATGTCGAATATAAGTTTACAATCTCTGAGATTCTATTGTCTCAATATATCTCTCTTTAACTTTCTCAACATTTAGAAAAAAAATCTCGATATTACAATTCTATATCTTACAGTTGTATTTAAAAGGAAAGCTCTTCCTTGCGCACTTGTCAAGTAAAATAAACGACAGAATGGGACAGCACACCCACAAAAGAATAAAGTAGTCACATACTAACAACAAGAATAAAAATGCGCACTTTTATTTCACGTACCACTTATCCCAACCCCTCGTCGTTGCCCGCACCGACGAGAGGCACTCGCGCGTCTTTAAAAGAAATCCTTCGGAAGGAATTCTATTTCGCAACGAAACAGGACCTCTCTTCCCGACTGTCGCTCAACGACCACTGACGCCAAACGCCGACTAACTTGAACTAACTGCACTACTGTCGACTAAGTGCGCCCCACACTGTCGAACGCACGAATCAGCCCGCTGGTACCCGTCACACAGCGACGGTCACAGGGGTGGTGAAACGTCCGTGAGCTTTTTCCATGCGTCGTACAGGGCGCAATGGCGTAAGGCCTTCGTAAAGGCCATGATCATGGCCCTACGACGAAGTTCAATGTAATTTCCTATCGCGAGGGAGAGATCGATAATACACGAGAATCGAAAATAAGATTGTGGGTGTGCGTGAAACTGGGAGAATATCAATTTTTTCACCGGTCAAGATAAGCGATTCTTGAAATCATTCTGGCAATAAAAAAAAAAAAAACTCGAACAATAAATTATCTGACCCATCCAATACTTGAGACGTTAATACGCTTTTCAGAAAAGATTGAAAAGAAAATGTCAAGTTTTTCTTTTCATATATCCTTCTTTGAAGAATAAAAATTATGACGATACAAAAATTATTAAATTCATAATATATATTTAGAAAACTATAATTCGTTGAAACGCTGCGTGAAAAATTATTACCATTTCAGTAATTTGTTTTTGTAATATTTGAATATACTTTTACATTAAAGTGCAAATGTTTAAAAAAAAAAAAGGAATTGATAATATTATTTTTATTTATTTTTTATGATGTACTCCCGAAATGTTACAACAAAGTTTTGTTCTAATCTAAAACTTCGAAAAATGTACTTTTAATGCCTAAAGGTTCTCTTTAGAAAGACGTAAGCTCTTAGACTTTATATTTATGCAGTTTTGTTTGCTCCGCAAGATATTAAACAAATTTGTTCTATTATAATAGATTGTAGCGGCAAAAAATAATTTAAATATTTATACATATATAACAGTTTAATCAATATTTTTATTATAATCAACATAATTACCGTATAGAATACCATATAGAATACCATAACGAATATATGTATCGCACAAATATAAGACAAATATAAAAATAACGGAGAAATTATCCTTATCGTCTTATATATCTACTCGATAAGGATAACGAACAATTGAGTAAAGTCCATTCCTAAAGAATAAAGTGTACAATTTTTAAAAAAATCGTAGAATGCAATTTTCATCTCCTACGAAATTTGATTTTCGCTTATCGCCAATCATCCATTATTCACGCGAGCGCTTGATTACGCATGCAATTTCGGAAAATTTGTAAAACTTACGCCATTGTGCGTATACGCGCGTATGTGATAGTGAAGCATTTCGGCGCATCACACGCATGCACGCGGATCACGCACAGCACTCGCGTCGCCGTCACTATTCGCCTATATGCTCGCACTATCGGCCAATCACACGGCTCCTAGGCCAATATCCTGCGGGATATATCACGCGCACGTACACAGATGCGTGCGTGCGTGCGTGCGTGCGTGCGTGCATGTTACACACGGCGATGCATGGGGACCATATTCCGCACCCACATATTCGTCTTCCCGCACGACCGATCTAGCATCGTAGTTACGTACACATATACGCTATACGCACTTGGCAACGTACACACGCGAAGAAACGAGGGGAAGGACCGTAGTAGAAAAAAAAAGACCAGAGAAATGCGCTAGCGAGTGTATGTTCACGAAAATTGCGACCACGCCCAAATTCTACGATGCATCCGCTGTTGGCTTCTGCGTGCGTGAGTGCGTGTGTAATTTCGGCACGTAGCCCTCGGCAACGCACGTCGACCCCACGCACACGCACACACGGAAAGAGCCCTACACGAATTGGGTAACGTTACCATGCGGGGGATGAAGGCATGACGCGCTTCCACTCGAATATCGTGAGAAAATCGCAAAGTTCAGGGAAAAAGGGAAGGAACACAGGCGGAAACACGGATGGGAAAAGTCGGTTTCGGTCTTAATTACTCGTCGATCCGTTAACCGTAGGATATCACGAGGGAATCAAATTCACGCGCGCACACATTTCAATATATACACGCACTATTACATTAACAAACGTATGAAATTTGAAATAATTTTAAATACGACAATATGTGTGTCTTTTATCAAATATTCTTTATAAAAAGAATTGCACGTTAACAAGAAGAATTAACACGTTACAAAAATTAAATTATCATTAAAAATAGAAGAGAGACACAACTCTAAAATGTGTTTACAAAGTTTTCTTTTTCGCATCCTGAGGCTTCGTCGTTTGCTTAAAAATTAAATACTACGAAGCAAAAGAAACAGCATCGACACGAGAAATATATTGTCTTAATTGCGAGCATTATCTCAAGTCTCATTTATCAAGAATGTCGCTCCACTATCGATTTTGCTTATGCCCTCAGGAAATAGCCGAAAATATGCGGCTTGATTCCTCTTATCTCATGAGCGACTCTAAAAACGTAGAAAAGAACGACGATAAAGCAAACGCTGGTCGAAGAAAAATCGCTTCCACAGCCATGAGCGCACGTGTGTATGTGTCTGTATGTATGTATGTATGTATGTGTGTGTAGGTGGGTGAGTGTGCACGTTTCCCTCTACGCAACGTCGACTGCGATGACGATTTCGTAGAGGGAACCAAACAGACGAAGGCGACAATATCGAAGAAAGGCAGAGAGAGAGAAAGAGAGAAAGAATGCCGTGATGGCAAGGTAAAGAGTCCTGTTGCGCCATCGAAAAAAAATCTACCTATATTCGAAGGTGGCACAGGCAGATGCATATACGGGCTATGACAACAATCGATGCATAAGGGTCGGTCTGATCGCCGCAGGGTGCATCTTTCATATTTTCATACCATGACGCGTCCCACCGATCGCGGATTAGGATTATGATATTCATATAGTCACGTGATGATTATAGTCCATTTTTGTGACAGTCTATTTCGTCTATCTTGTTGTCATTAGTAAAAATATGTATATGGAATACTGACTACTACACTTTATAATGAGTCACTCTTAATAAGAGTGCTCGCTAATTGAGCTGCAGGCAGTTTTCTCTTATTGTTAGAAAAACGTCGAAAAATGTCGAAAGTTGTGATTCATCACGAAAATTTCTAGGTTCATATATTCTCATAAATAATAAAGATAAATATAATATAAAGTATAAGAAAAAATCTATTATAATATATATATATATATATATATAAAATAAATTTATATAATACATTTTAGCCGACGTCGCCTTTCACCATGGATGACATTCTGGCTACGTCCCTCCCTCTCATACATTTATATTATTTTATTTAAAATAGATTTATAATAACTATTAAATATTAATATCTTTAGAATGAAGGATGTAATCTTTTATTTATTCAACCGCTTAAAGTTTTTTTCGCGAGTTCTTTCTTTTCCTTCTTCGCTTTGTCTCGAAAACTAATGTTTAGATATTAGTAAGGAGAAAAAAAATCTACTCCGAAAAGAAAACTATCATACAAACTAAAGTAGTATCAAGGAAAGTTTTACGGTTGTAATACATTTTATTAAATTACAATCCTACAATATACTATAAATTTTATTATATTTTGTACTAGCTATATATATATATATATATATATAATAAATATGTATTGCATTTGAAAAAAATAGAGATAAGAAGATCCATTTATTATTTATTTATTGTTAGATAAAAAACATTCTTTCTATTGAAAAGCTAATGCATTTATTACGGAAGCATTCTAGACATATTTCGCCTTTCTCTTTCCCCTTTTTTTTATATTTGTTATAAAAATAATTATACCCGATATTTTTTATCTAAAAGATTTTTTGGGGAAAGGCTTTCACGAACTAGCAACCGACGACATTTGTGAAGCGCATCGTCGAACGATAAGACGGCGGTAGAAACGCGACTTATTGTTAGCGATTGTTTGTTATCGAGACTACCCGAATAGACGCTGATAGCGTTTTCATTATCTTCTCTGTACGTACAACAATGCGAACACTAACTATAAATAATCCTATTGGTTATTTGGCCTGTGTATCTATTATTTCGTACGTCGATAAATATATATATATATATAATATATCGACAGCGATAAGTAACAAAGTTACAACTGATATACCTTTACTTCTTAATTATGCAACCTTGTAAGTTCATATTGTTTCAATAAAAAAGAAAGAAATAAAGAAATGTCTCGGTGAAAGCAGCATAAAAGGTACAAAAAATATATTTTTAATGTCGTATGTTTAAGTTTTATTAACGTTTTATAAAACATTATGATCATCTAATTGTAAGAGAGATTTTTAGTAAAAACTAAACGCGTTATTTCTCATTAAATCTAAATTCCATCCTTACATGGGCGTAGCCCCTGGGGCTGGGATAAGGCGGGACCAAGCGTCCTCCCCATCACAGAGAAGTAGTTAAAAAAAATTAAAACATGTCCTTAATATATGTATTACAATTTAAAAAATTAACAAATGAAGTTAGAGTCTGAATACATGTTCTGTATAATCAATTAAATAAATTTTAAGTTTCCCTTAAATAGATAAATATATCGATGATTTCATAACCATAGAGGCATAAGCCCGAAATTGCAACTTTACAGGAATGAGAAAAACGGTTTAAAATTCACATTTGCATAGAAATACGTTTAAGTATTTCTGTATTTATTTCCATAATTATTACACCAATTAGTACACAGCTTTGTTATAAGATGCAGGGCGTATAAAATTTTCACATGTTTAAACATTTCATTTTTCTTTAATTAGACATACGCCTTTATAATATGAAATATAGAATATATAGAGTATTAAATATATTTATTTTAAATATATTTAATTTTAAGATAAATTTTAGCCGCCGCCCCCTGTCGTGAATGAAATCTTGGCTACACGCCCATACATTTTGTAGAAAAAAATATAGAAATACTAAATTCCTGTTTTCTAATTTATTCCGTATCATATAAAATAACACAAAAAACGCAGCAAATTTTTGCATTCGATTACTAATTAGAAGATTGACTAATTTTGATATAATTGTTCCACTAATGAGGAAAAAAAAGTTAGAAAGCGAATATTGGCAAAATTCTTTTATACAAGTCTTTTATAAATACTTTTACCAATATATTTAAAATCTAAAAAAATATACAAAACACTTATTATTAAAAATAAGTTCTAAAGGTTAATATTCTTTCCAAATAAAAAAAAAGTAGAGAACAATACCTTCAGTGATATCGGCGATGCAGAACGAGACACTATACGCGAGCACGAAAAGAATACTGCCTATGTACACTAATAGTCTTCGAGACTATGGACTTGTATAGACTTTATCGCTCTGTAGTATTATTATTGCACAAGCATCTCTTCCGGGAGGTCAGTAACGATCTGTGACTTTTGCTCGACCGAAGAAGTTTGCTGGAACCAATTAAACGTCACCAAAATTGTAGACGCTTTGTCCCCCCTACTTTCAAAGCAAACCGATAAGAAATTGGTAGTAGTAAGAATATAGAAGAAATTCTTTTTTTCACAAGACCAAGAACAATTTCCTGGATGCAACGAGATTACTTACATACTAAAGTAAAAAATTTTTTTCTTCGAAAAATGATTTGCGTTTCTTTTTCTACCATTTATTTCAATAAATTTCATTCTTACACAACTTTCAAACTGTATAAAAATTCATATAAATTATTTATGATAAACACATTAATCAAGGAAAATGGCTTCGAATAAATAAAAGTTTAGCGCGAAGATTATTAGCACATTTTCAAGATCGCTGGATAGAATCTTCGTCGAGTACGCGTCTCCGATTCGGGGGAATCGGATTTTTGATCGACACAAAAGTCGACAGTCTCGATCAAAATGGAATGGGGACGAGAAATTTTTTCTCCTTAAGCACATCTCTCTCTCTCCTGAAAGAGAAGACTCTCCCTTCGTTACGGTGTTACACCGACGAGCAAGAAAGGACGACGTGGAAATCGTATAAAGGAAAACAGGTTCCTCATAAGCCCTGAAGCTGCTTGGCTATCGTGCAGTTGGCTTTTCGGATGTTCTCTCTCTCTCTTTTTTTTTTTTTTTTTTTTTTTCATAGGCGAATAGCATAGAGATGCGTGTGCGATGTTCTCGCTTGGCTCCTCCACACACGTGCAATGTCCAGCGCGCGCGATAGCGCAACACATGTATAAGTATATATGTGTTATATACGTAAGCATATATAACACATAAACACCCGTAATCCCGTACAATCGGATGCATATATTGATAATATACGCGATACGTCAAAATACGCGATGCGTGATTTTTTGCGTTTTTTTTTTCGCTATCGCGTAAAATTGATTTTATGCAAACGAGAAAGAAATTAATTCTTCTTAATTAAGAGGAAAAACTACCGATCTCGTGGATCGTAAACTTACCGCAGACCTATTAACGCATGCGACTGTACCCCGCCTATTCACGGACACGTAACAAGGCGGCCTCGCCCTTTGCCGGGCGCATTGCAAGGCCATTGACCGACCGCGCAGTCCCCGATCGATGATCAGCTACCTGCTGATACATTGTCGCCGACACAATGGAAGAGGTATACCCTTCGTCTGGCAACCCTCAGCAGAAATACCGCACCCCTATGAGCGTCAAGTGCAATTATTCCTTACGACTGAAAGAGTATTAGGTCGTATCTTTCTCTTTCTTACGTTTTTTCTATTTTTCTCTCTGTATATATGTATATTCGTTCTGCCTTTCGATGCCTTCTGATACTGACCATAACCACTGACCGTAATACCCTATTTACCGGCGTGTTGTAACAGGTGTTATGTAGACCAAAACCTCACATTGTGCAAAATTGCAGAACGTAATATCGTAAATGGCCCTTCTGGCCAAAATGTGGGTCATGCAAATGTTATATATAAATGGATTTCGAGAAGGAAATCCAATGATTGATTCCGTTTCTCTGCAATTGCATCACGCGATATATAAATTTAATAAGTGATACACTACGCAAAAAAATTAAAGGGCCACTTTCTTCCATATAAAAAAAGATCAATTTTCAAGTAGTTGCAACTTCTTTAAAAATAATCGAAATAAGAGCAATAGAAAAGCATTTCAAAGCTTGAAGTTTCTAGTTTTAGAATCTTTAAATGAATTTTAATTCTTTCTGTTTGTTACAAAATTATGTTGTAAGAAAGCGACGTCCATCAATTGAACAAATTTTTCAAAGGTTTGTCCAAAAATATCGAAATAAAAAAAAAATCCTAGCACGATTTCATTAATTGGACGTTAAAGAGTAGAGTTTTAGCTCTAATTTCTTTTTTTATCGAATGTTTTATGATTTTTTTCGCCGAGATATTCATTATTAAAACAAAATCAAGCTATTGACTTTGAACGCTTATAGTGAAAGAAATGATCGTACAATAATCATTAATTTAAATTTTTGAAATGTACAAAAAAAAAAAACTTAACACTTCGGCATTTTGTACGAGTAACTAGAGTGCTTTTTACTTGTAAATGTTGTAGAGTTCATGAAAATTTTAGCGTTTTTTTCGTTAACTTTTATTGATTTAAATAAAAAAAAAGATAAAAGTGCAATTTTGACTTGATTTTTAAGTAACAATTCCGCTTTAAAAATAAATAATAATTGAAAAACGATAGAAGCATTTTAAAGTGCTAACTTTTCTTTTTAAATTGCTTTTTTAATTATTATTGTACGACCATTTTTTCACTAATTATGAGTGTTCCGAGTCAACAGCTCGATTTTGCTTTAATAATAAATATCTCGGTGAAAAAAAAATCTTCGGTAAAAAAAAAAATTAAAGCTAAAACTCTGCTCTTTAACGCACCCAATTAATGAAATTATGCTAGGATTTTTTTTATTCGGTATTTTTGAACAAACTGAAAAATTTGTTCTATCGACGGACGTCGCTTTCTTACAATGTAATTTTGTAACGAACAGAAAGAATTTAAATTCATTTAAAGATTCTAAAACTAGAAACTTCAAGCTTTGAAATGCTTTTCTATTGCTCTTATTTCGATTATTTTTAAAGAAGTTGCAACTACTTGAAAATTGATCTTTTTTTATATGGAAGAAAGTGGCCCTTTAATTTTTTTGCGTAGTGTATTACGAGTTATAATTACACACATTTATTCCGAAAATATAATGAATATAAAATATAAAACACTTAAATGTTTAAAATGTTTTAAATTAATTATTTTAAGTATTTATTTTATTAGTTTTGTTTGAAAAAAAGTTTTGTCATAAGAAAAATTTCATTTTCACACATTTTGTTTACACATATTATTAATGTTTAATTAAGAGATTGTTTTTCATTAGAAAAAAATGTGCATTTATGAACAACAGAATAAAGTATGGGTTACGATAGGGATAATCATCAAAGATCAAAATCTTATAAATAATTATCTCATCTGCAACACGGCATTCAATTTGCGCTTAACTCAACGACTTCTGCCAATCATCATCCAATTACAAAAGATACATCCTACCGTTAAATCCATTGAATTCTTAAATAATCGTGCCTTTGTCATAGAAATTCTGAAAAATTTAACGGCACGATGATGAATCAGAATAAGCACAGGCAGTTTCTTAACAAAATTTCACACAATCTAGAAAATGTAAATAACGTATCGCTCTAATGACTATTTAATAGTCTAATAGTCACACATCGTTTATTGATTAATTTGCATTTCTGGAATACAAATAAACTTTCTCATTTTCAATCACTTAAAAACGTCTCAATATCCTTTTATAGGAATTATTTTCTCGTACGTATAGATAAATAAAGAAGCTCCAATACGCTTTCTTTTAAGGTACATTTAATTATTAAATTACTTACAAAATAATATTAACCCTTATTGCGTATTGGTGGGTCATTTTTGTCCGTGATTTTTCTAACAACGTCAATTTCTCGAAAACAAATAATCAATAAATAATACATTAAAGTAAATTATTTTTCAAATTTATTATTTTAGTCTTTATTTAGAATGTTCAAAGAAGATATATACATTTTTTTAGATTTTTTAAAACACTTTTATATATTAATAAACTTATCGAAAATACGCTGACCCACCTGCACAGTTAGAAGGTGTCAAAAATAACAATACGGAGTAAGGGTTAATTTACGGAAATTATAAGCAGAAGTGAGAAAGCGATCAATAAAAAATAGATATAAATAAAACATAATAATTTCTCATGACTTCTATTATAGGTTTCACACACACACATAAAGTAAACATCCGCTTTCTGCCGCGAGATAATTACGTCAAAGCTAAAAACTTTATAGTAATGACATTCAATCTGTGCTTAACTTATCGACTTCCGCCAATCATCCGGTCACGAAAGATATGTTATACTGTTTAATCTAGTGAATTCCTAAATAGTTGCCTTTTATAAAAACTCTGACATTTAACGACACGATGGTAAATCAAAATAAACGCACACAGCTTCCTAACAAAATTGCACCAAATCTAGAAAGTGTAAATGATATACATGTGTCGTTCTTCAATGATGATATAACATTGCAGTAAATCATTAGCAAGATAGCGTGAAGACAATGTAGTACGCACAAGTGAAAACGAACCATTGACTGTCTCTTTCCGGAATGTAATTCTACAACATAATACAAGAACAAAATATATGATAAATAACTCTTACAAATGTATATTTATATATGGATTATAATGTACTTATAGCGTTATAAGTGCGATGGAATGTATCGTATCTCGAGTTTTAAGAGGCGAATTTAGAAGTAAAATGCATCAAAAGGGATGTCTCAAAAAAAGTATACCAGCAAGACAAAATGTTGGGGTAAAAAACATTCACCGTTTGCCGGACCCTGATATTCTCAAGCTGCTAGCAGATCCCCTAGATGCCACTTATAATTTGGATTAGATGAAACAGCAGGTATGAACAGCTGTATCAAGCATGTGTGCCCTTGAGCGAACTTACAAGGGAAATGGCATTTTCTGAGAATATTTTGTGTAAAATTACTATTATCTAATCTTTGGAGGAAAAGGAACATCGAGAAACATCTCGCTCAACCTTGAGAGATATTATTTCAAATCTTTCGAAAGTTAATCTTTTACCTCGATAATCTACTTTTGTAAAAGTAATATAATAATTTGTATATTTAATGAAACAATAAAATATACCTAAAAGTACTGAGATTATCAATATTAAAATTCAAATAATTAATAATTAAATTTCAAGTAATTAATATAATTAATTTATTGATCACAATTATATCATATGTGATGCGATTGTTTGAATAATAACACTTTAGTTTCGATTATAATTCAATGCAACTGTAAGCTTAAATTGCACACTATCGACGAGAAAACAAAGAGCCTAGCAACGTATCTTTATACGTCTCCAAACTACGATAAGAAGTATAGCAATAAGGATAGACGCGATATCTTATCGCGCCAAATATGTCTACGAAAAAGAAAGTTTGGATAACACTTGGAAAATATAATAAGTCGTATCACTTAAACCTTCACGCAAATTATAAATACATTAGCGTTTTCTCTCCTGTTATTATCAAGGTGGAGAGATAGTTTCTTGCATTATTAATCGAAACCTGGCATTGCCAAGTGGCGCGTAGGGACCAACCAGCTCTTCCCCTGTCCTCTCTCTCTCTCTCTCTTTCACACACACACATACACACGCAAGCCGCATATAATTTTAGGCTAGCGAGTTATTTTTTTTTTTCGACTTTGAAAATCGGTGAAGCGCCGCGCGCGCTCACTCGCGGCAACGCAGCTCGGGCCCGGGTCGCAATAAAAAATAAGCAACGTGTGTACCCCACATATAGGGCGTGGGTTTATCTGCATTAGGCGAGTGTTAGTGGGTCGGCAACCCGCAAACCGGTCCTAGATCACGTGGAATGTTAGCAGCGACGTTGCCACGTGTATATGCGCGTGATTTCCTAAAACTGCATCTACGCCAGCGCGGCTGACAACACGCGCGCACGCACGCGTGCACACGCACATGTGCGCCAGTATATATGCGCGTGTGATTTTTCCCGACCTATTCGCTCGCAACCGGCTGCCGTTGGCTCTTCCTCCTTGTTCTTCTCCTTCTTCTGACACAAGTTTAGGCATCGAAAAAAATGTTCGTACAAACTCGAATGCGTATACATTGCTTATGATTAATATTTATTTTAGAAAATTTAATTTAAAATTATAAAAAATAACTGATACGTAAACTGCAATATATACATATATACTGCAATTGATTTATATTGAAAAATCCAGAGTTGTTTTTTTCTTAAACTCGCGGGAAAAAAGACGGTTAAACAACCCACTTTGGGGTCCACGATGAGTAATCAAATTATTTGAATTGTTCGTAACCCTAATTTTAACATAATCTACCCTTAAGCCTGCGTAACTAAAAATTGAAATTAGCTATTCTACTTATTTCAAAGATTTTTTAGTTATACTAATCAATTCTCTCAATTAGTTCGTCGGTAGGAATATATATTACAATATATATATATATATATATATATATATATATATATATATATATATATATTATATATGTATATCCGATTATAAGGGGCGTATATTTTTAAGCTTATATCTATACAACGCGACATCTAAGCATGTCGCACATTGTTGCACAATCGATGCTGTCGATTATGCTACATATACATACATACATGTGTGTTGCATACGTTTGCAGCTACGTGAAATAGTTAAGTAAAGTCTGCCTTCTTTGACCTTTCCGCTTCACATATCAATAGAGGAAATTGTTATCTCAGTATTGAAATACGAAAGCGGTAGCGAATCAAGATAAGACTGTTTACGTTTTTCAAATAGCCCTATCGTTTCGTTCACCAAAAATTCTTACTGCACATGCATTGACGTAGTAAATTCTAACTTAATCACTAAACAAATGTCAATAGTTTTTCAGTCAATTTATGATAATTTTTATATGTAAGCTTTACGTTGAAAAGAACATATAACTCTTAGAATTGTATTATACGTTTACACTTTTATTATACGTTTATTTAATAGTACCGTTTAGTTTTGAATCCGATTATCCGGTTATCACATTCGATCGTAAAACCTACCCAATCATCAATAATTATAGATCATAATAATTAAAACTAGGAATTTTAATTTGCCCTTAAAATTTAATGTATCGAAAAATTTCTCACATATATTGCATTTTTTGACTGTTCCGTCGCGAAAATATTATTATAATAAGAGTTAGAAAAATGGTTCTAAACTAACATTTATGAATTAAAATTCTCTCATTTGCAAAAAAGTAATCTCTAAACGGAAACGCTTTTCGACTAGCATAGATCGAAAGGATGTCATTAAAGAGGAAAAATCAACACTGGTTAGTTAAAAAATTTTGCTACTTCAAAATATAATTTTACGAAATTATTATGTATAGTTATATACATAATAATTATATAAATTAGTTAAATTATATAAATTAGTTATATAAATGATGAAAATGCAAGATAAAAATAATGCTTTGATACGTCGCACAACAACGAAAAGAGCATTTTATTAATTCGCGAAATATGATTTCCGGTTTTCTCTTCGGCAGAATCTCTCTTTGGCAGAATGCAAATTTCGCGGAAGGAAGATCCCGGTTACGTATGCAATTTCAACATACGACCTTGTAACACATTCGCGATAAAAGAATCTAATAAAAAAAAGAGTGCAGTGAGCTCGCAATCAAGGAGAAACTGGTTTCTATTTGCGGGCTTCCGCCCGTTCGACAACCCCGTGGTCGATGCACCGGGCGCTCTCGTTCAACGACTTTTTCGGCTGACGGAGCAACGACTCCGGCAGGATTCTTCTAAAGGGAATTGTCTTAAGAGGCGTTGCCACGGTCAGCTCGAAAGTTGCTTGAAAGATTCTTCGGCAAAATCTTTCAAAAGTGATTAGTTGCATTTTATCTTTTTTTTTTTTTTTTTTTTTTTTTTTTATTTTATTCTAGTCCATAAAGAAATGCATCTGTAATGCTATTAAGACTTGTCAATTTTAAATAAAATAAATATTTAAAATTAATGTAATTTATTCGTGGATTAACTTTTATATATTTTTCCTTTTTAAAAATTTTTATCGCAAAAGCAAGAGCGATTTTGTGCCTATAACGTATCTACAATATTAGATAATTTAATATAGAATAATTATTATTAATGGAATAATTATCAATAATATATATGATAATAAAAATTCTTTTCATTTATGTACAATTTTCAAATAAATTTTATTAATTTTCAAGAAGCTTTTGTTATAAAATTTTCATAATAAAAGTCAAATTTTTGTGATTAAAATATAAAGTTTTCAACTCTGGTAAAAGGAAGATTATAGATTAATTTAGGAAAAAGAAGAGAATAGAAACAGGAAGAAAGGAGAGAGAGGGGAAAAATAGGCTGTCTGACAATGAGTAGAGACACAAATCCGTAGAAAAAGGCAGAAGCAGAAAATCGATGAGCGTCAATCGGATCGAAAAAGCGCAGCGGCTATAACAGGTGCCACGTTGTTAGATAGCGCAGGAAACGTTAGCCGGTCATTGTCAGAATTCCAAGGACACATCGCTGTAAAAAAACCCTTCTATCGCATCCGAGGAGGAGTATAAAAAAAAACTGAGGGGAAACAGAGAGCGAGAGAGAAAGATAAGAGATAGAGAGAAAGAGAGGGGTGGGAGGTTGACCTTGGTGGATAGGGTTGTCCAATGAGGACTCGAAAAAGAACGCATAGATGCGTGGTGAATTGTGCGTGAACCGCTCTCTGCTCCCTCCCACCCCTCCCCCCGCCCTCTCCCTCCGTTCGTATATGTGTGTAAGTCACTTTCCCCGTGTACGTGGACACGTAAGTGAACGGACGTCAATGTGCACGTCCGTTATACAGGGTGTCTCACTGTAACAAAAAAAAAAGATGCGTAAGCAAAAATCGCGTTTTTTTCGCTTTTTTTTTATTTCTCTATTTGATTTTCGCAAAATATTTTGTCATTATTAATTGTCGAATGGAAATGAATGGAACAGAAATGTATTCTTTGATTTTTCAATTTTTCTGTATAAGATAAAAATTTAAAAATTTTTTTGTACCTTTTATTTTTTTTACAAAATATGTTTTTACACCTCATGTAATCTCTTTCCGAAAAAAGTCAACACCTCCACAGAGAATCTGTAATTGCCAGTCTTTTATGAAAAAACCTTGACATCTTGACTGAAATCTTTTGTAAAGCTCTTTTTGAAGAATTATTTCGAAACCTAAATATATATATTATATTTTTTCTTTAAATTCGGTTAGAACGTTATAACGTTATTAAAGAAACACAAAATTAGAATTAAAAGAATGTTATCCTTAAAAACTTTCAGAAACAAATATAAATAAATATAAATATATCAATAAATGTTACTCAATATTTTCTATTTAAATGTAATGATTTTGTATTGATATTTGTATCACCTTCATTATCTTTATTTGTTGTATTTCTTTGCCAATTAAGAAAAAATAATATTTGAAATTATCTATTATATTAATAATTAGTACTTATATTGACAGTTAGTACACACATCAATTATAGAGATAGTAACAGTAAAGGTTCCTATGAAAAAGAAACAATTTTCCGTTATTTGTGTCTAACAGAGCGTCCTGCAGAGAATCGACACATGACACCGCATATTTTTTTAAATATTAATGTGTAATTAAAAGAAGTAGAACACCCTGTAGCTATCCGAATAGAGCTGCGGACTGCAATTCGGGGCCGGTTTACAGTTACCACGCTATTCCGCTCCCTAGATCGAGTCGACATCGGGGCCCCAGGTCCCCCAACGCATTTTAGAAATGTGTACAGTCGGTGGATTAATGTATAATATATGTATACGATGCGTTATGTTCAACTATCAATTTCCTTTATAATCTTTAAAAAACATGTTTTGCGTAATTAACCGTATGATTAAATTGTTTCGTGCTTGAACGAACAAAAAAAAATAATCAATCAAATGTGAATGCATGGGACACGATTAATGTGATCAATTTCTTCACGCAATTGCACGGTATAATATATTAAAAACATCATATATGTCTCTCTATTCATATTCATTAAATGTATTTCTTAGAAGTATTTTCGAAAGGAATGTGTCTATCGCAATTATTCGTAATCACAAAAAATTTAAAGTGAAATATAAATATATTTCCAATACTAGACGTGTCAGAGACAGTAACATGGATATGATAATACGATAAAGAAATTATATAATATAAAATGAAGATAGCATTATTACGAATTTTTCTCTATATTATTAAATACAATAATTAAAAATATAATAATAAAAATATATTATTAAATATTTTGACACATGTAGTTGCAAAGCGTATTTTTTTGTAATGGCTATTTATTTTTTTTTATTATACAAATCAATAATTTCTTATTTTATATGAGAAAGTCTTTCTTTTATTTTTTCGGATCAGAAAATTGTTGCATATTTTACTTGGTAAATACACCAAGTAAAATATGCGCCCTGTGCACAGTTCAATTTTCACGAGAATTAATTTCTAAAAATTTACACATTAATATCCTCGCATTGCTCTTATTGTCAAGTCGGTAGTTACATGTTCAGAAAATTGTTCTTCCCAAAAATGCTTTCACAAATTTATAAAAGCGTGACAAATTTTCCGAATACGAAATTACATTTCTAACGACATATCTTTATTTATTGATCTCCAAATAATTAACTAATTTCGTGCATTAAATATGCCAGAATATCAATGTCTTAAGAGAAAATAAAAGTACTTTATTTATTGAATTCAGGTCATAAAATTTTCTGTGTCATCGAGAAAACGAAACAATACAAATGAACAAAATTGCCTTTATAGCCAGTTTGAATGGTGACTTCATGGTCAATTGTCACATTTGAGTGTGATTATGAAACAATTTACAACTTTTTTATGTATTTTTTCAGAAAAGATTAAAGAGACAATATGTGCTAAAATATATGCGAAACTATAAACTTTGTTAAAAAAAAATTATCTGTGGAGAAAAAAGTGAAAAAAAGATAAAAAAACGAAAAGTTTGGCTAACGATATTTAAGAGGCTCACAAATATTTCTTAGCCAAAAGAATAAAAATTTGCAACAATATATGACTACATGGGCTGTAATCAAAGCTGAGCTACGACTACTTCGAAATATCATTCTATTCCATATGAGAATAAAAATAAAAAAGATGTTTCAAAGCATTCGTAACATAGTCTTGATCGCAAACATGATTATCATGTATTGTACTTTTCTTCATCTTTCATCTTTTCTTTATCTCATTTTGTTCCTGTCAATAGATAAAAGTCACTTATCAAAGAATATGAGAAAATTTTTATTTTCATATATATACGGACAGATTATATCTACACAGTTGGGAAATTTGTTTAATTTAATATAAAGCGCATGTCCCAAACGGTCCACAGAAATTTTTCTGTTAATTTAACATATTAGGCACATATTAAATAATAATATTAATATTATGTTATATTTTAACATAACAATAAATATAAATTTCATAGTTTGACATAATTTTTGTGTAAAAATTATGTCGTAGTAATTATTTTAACATTTTAGAAATGTTGAAAAGTTTTCAATGTTATTTTTTATAAATATATTGTAATGTTATAATTAAAATTTTTTACAATTACATAGATTGTTCCAGAACTAATAGAAATTTTAGTGACAGATTCTGTGAAATATTTTACAGAAATATAATATGATATAAAATATAATAAATATAATAAAATATAATATAAAAATGTCGATGTTACGGTAGGAAGTTTTAATTGCTTCTCGTTTTACAAATATTCTTTTTTATTTTACAAATAGGTTTAAAATCCATTAAACGAAAATGTTGATGCTACTTGTATATAAAACGAAAAAGAATACTAATGTAAAATGAAAAGTGGTTAAAGCATTCTTTTATCTCGACATTTTTATATATTGTATTTCCTTTATTATCGCTTATTAGTTTTTATTGCTGGTGCTAAAACAACTTTCATGGAATTGTAAAAAATGTTTAATACATTATAACATTTATAAAAAATAACGATTATTAAAAAATTTCTCTCGATGGTCTTGAGACATATATAAAAGTGATTATAATAATAATATAATAATAAATAGAAAGATTTCCTATACATTCTGTATATAAATATGATATCCTATAGAATTGAGTTTATAAATAACATTACGTATTAATAATAATTAATAATTATAATTATTAATAAAATAAAGCAAATTTTTGCAATAACTTTGGATACATTACTGGCATTTGTGAAGCACATGTCAAGATATTGAAATCACGATGAGAAGTGACAGTATTAACAGTCACTCTAATTTTATAGAATAAATTCAACATTTTTTTCTGTAAATTTCACAGATAAATTCTGTCACGAATTATTAAATTCGAAAGATATTTATAATGTAAAATTAAAAATTTATGTACCTTGTTATTTTTATACTCTTTTTCATTTATTTTATTAATTTAACAGTTGACTTGAGTTAATAAAACAGCAATATGTTAAATTAACTAATAAATATGTTAAATTTCAACATAAAAAACTAGCAAAATTTTTTACAAGGAAACACAAATTTTCCAACTGTGTATATAACGTATTATGTATTTTATGAAATTTATTTTTATATATTAAACACGACGATATCTATTGAACAATAAATATACATCGATCAATATATTGATCGAAATATTTTCTCTAAATAACTGCAAAATCGCTCGCTGTTATATTTTAAATGTAGTAATGTACATTTAAAAAAATATTTCGAAACCTCTAACGGTAAAATCGCAATAAATTCTAGCTCGTCTTTCTTTCCCGACATTTTTTTTCAAACTATTCTCAGCCCTTATAACTTTCTAAGCGGATCTTTCTCTTTTAAAAAAAAAGGAAAGGTTCTTCTTAGAAAAATTTGCGACTGTCATAATAAAAAAAATTTGCCGCATTACAAAACAAATACTTGCCAAACTTTCTCTTTACACAAAGGTAGAAGAAAACCATTCACTAAATTTCTCTCAAAAAATGATCTATCTCAAATATTTTCTATGCATGTACACTAATCAATGTACCTCATATGAGAACTTTAACAATATGAACAAAGGCATTCATTGCCATAAAAAAAAGAAAGATAGTAAAAGGACAAGGTTAATTTTTTTTTTTTTTTTTTGCGGGGCGGGGAAAGGGGGGGAGGAAATAAAGAAAAAAAATTGTGAAATATAAACGAACGTATAATTAAAAATCGCACAATCATAATAATCTAAATTTTTAAATTAATAGTAAGATAAATTAAATATAGTTGCAAATGGCTTATACAATTTATTACAAATGTTTAATAGATATATATATATAAATATATATATATACATATATATTCCACACTTGCATACATACAATTCTTGCCTATAAGTAACAGATTCTATCTAATAGTAATATATGTCATGAAATTTTCTGTGTGTGAAATAAATACTGCCAACTTTTTATAAAAAGGATCAAAGGATCTAGGAGCGAATTTCTTTAATCTATTGGAAAATCCGTTTGAACAATTTTGTTGTCTACAGAACATTTTTTGTTGAAGGAATCATATTTATTTGCAATATTTACTATTTCTCGAAGAGTGGCGTTTTCCTCTTTCAAAGAATGAAAGGCTTCCTTTTCCTTTAATTCATTTTCCTCATCTAACGCAGCAGCTGTTTTCATTACAGCTGCCATTTCATTAATTTTTTCTGCTTGACTGGTTATTATCTGCATAAAAAGTATATAAAGGAAATATTGTATTTGCATTTTAATTGATTTTAAACTAAGAAACAAATTTGTAAACTTACATTGACATATTTTGAATTGTACAATGATGAAAAATCAGTTTTGTTGAGACGTAATAAAGAGGCCATTTGTTGTCGATATTTGGACATTATGAGCTCTAATGCATGTTGGTTGTCTTCTAATGCGTTTCTCAATTCTTTATTTTCTGCCTGTATTTCTCGCAAATGTTTGTTTTCCCTTTGAATCCCAGCAATTAATTGCAGATGTGGTCTTTGCTTGGCTTCGGTATTTAAAATTTCTACTTCTTCTTGATACTGCAAACATATCAAAACTCATATTATAAATATATAACATAAGGTAAGATATATAAACCATACTGTTTCTTTCATAAAAGAAAAACAATACCTGTTTCATGTTATCAATTTGTCCACAAACAGCCTCCACCTCGCTTATTAGAGTATCTGCAGTATTTTCATGATCCGAAATTCGAATGACCAATTTTTTGGCATCTAATATAATTTGTTGAAATGTCAAAGACATCTGTAAATGTATATATATTCCCTAGTTACCAACAATTATTATTGACATAATTATCTTTTCAGTCTTTAGGCATTTATCACTTTATCAGACAGTAAAACAAGTACTATAATTTTCACACAAATAAAAGCAAAATAAATCAAATAATAAATAATATAATTATTAATTTTTCGATACATTCTATATCAAAACATTGATTCTTTCTGTAAAAGTCTTAAATATAATCTGTCAAAATGCTCGGAGTGCAAAAGATAGAAAAAAAGTCATGGATTCATTAAAATAAAATTCAATTTGAAATAATGTCTTTCTTTGTCTCTGCTTTCGCCTATTTCTCTGATCAGATTTGTATTTCCTCGGAAGCTGGTATCGCGAAGTAAACACCCGTTAGAGCCTTTCGAGAGCGCACGTCGTGGAAATTATCGTCCGTTTCTGTAACAATAACGTACGATAGTAGACAGACGCCTAAACCGACATACCTTTTACAAGAGGCGATGGCCCAGGCAATCAGCAATGTGCAACTCCGAAGTTCATTAATCGTTGATTAATCGTCTCGGTTATGACGTCGAGGTTATACGGACGATCGTACAAAGTTTCAATCCCCCTGGCGTATCACGTCTGGTCCCGTTTTGCGTGTTTGTTACGCGCGTGTGGTGTGTGTTATTCCTCAGCGTTGTATCGGTACACCTGTACCTGAGTATATGTATAAATCAGTAACGTCAGCTGGCAGAGTCGCGCGAAAAAATATGAGTGTAGTGTGTCCGTGAAGGAATAAGATCGCGCCTATGTATGTACATACACAGGTTACACAGGTTACGCGTGTCGCGTGTGCGATATGTCATGTATCACGCGACGCGGAAAACGAAAAGAAAATGGCGGGCGTGCGATTTGACATTTGCCCGCGAGAAAAACTTTCGCCTCGACCTCGACGTGCCCTGCGATCAATCCTTTTATAGGGCTCGATATTGATCAAAATGTACGTCATATTTCTAATAATGTACATAAATAAATGCATACTGAAAAAAACTTTCCGTTAAAAACCAAACTTATTCTTTTTCTCTCCTAGTCTCTCGATCCTTTACAAAGTTTTAATAGATTTCATTTAAAGAAATATAAAAAGAGAAAAAACGTAGAGAGAAACATGTTTTAATATATCTATGTATTACATTCTTATTTTTAGATTTCACTTTTAAATGATATCTGAATATCTTGTGGTTATTAAAAGGCTGATATTAAATTTGGAATTTACCGGTTACGTCAATCGACCATAATTTATATATATACTCTAGATGTTGTACCTTAAGCCAGGATTCATAGCTCGTTTTTCCTGCATAAATGCATAAGCATATGTGTAAAGGTCATTTTACATTAGTTGCATCGCAAGTCATGTAATCCAATCAGCGTCAAGCTAGTTTGATGCTGATTGGATAGCACGGCGCTTATGACGTTTGCGACACTGCGACGCGACTAATGTAAAATGGTGAAAAACCTTAAGGGTGATTCCACAATAGCTGTCGTAAGTCGGATGTCGAAAGAGTTGACCAATCATATTCGATTATTCTTCTCTAAAGTCAACTGTGATTGGTTAACTCTTCCGACTGGAATGGTTGTGACTGGCCAATAGTATTTAATACGCGTACCAAAGTATATCGGTGTAAACAAGGCCATAGAGTAAGCAGTACGAAATGTCTATTGTGGACCAAGCCTAATATCGGCCATAAATTCTCGAATATTCAAGGAGCGACATTAATTGTCTGTCACGTTGCTCCCTATTGCGCATGTATGAACCAGTAATTATTCGCGTTTCCCATCTTGCTATCGACTATCCAAAGATTCCCGCATCGAGGGGATGAGCTCTTCTCGATTCGAATGATTTATTCGTTTGTTCCACGTATGAAGGACTGTGAAATACTCGCGGACGAGGCGTGTTGATAGCAAAAGAAAAATTCGTACTCATCGTTGTGGACTATCATGAAAGAAAAGGATCCCGCGAACGCACGTCGAGGCTAATGTCCAAGAGTGTTTCCGATACGCGAACCGCAGTGTTGTGAGCGCCAAGTCGACAAAGTCGGGGAAATTTTTAGTGCAACTACAGCGCGACGGCGAGAGGAAGAGGACGACGACGACGACAACGACAACGACAGCGGCGACGCAGTGCGTGATCAGTATTGTGATGTAAATAAATGATACGCGCGCGATCAGCTGCTATTCCGACCCCGCGATTCTCGTGGTGCCCGTTCGGGAAGGACGCAATCTCCAAGTAAAGAAACTGCGCGATATATACGAAACGAACAACCGTTAGTCGCGCATACATATATACACACACATACATATATATATATATATTTTCCCACATATATATATATATATATATATTATATATATACATATACGTACACATACACGTATACGCGGCCAAGCTCGCGCAAGATAGAGATTTTTTTTTTTCCGAGTATATACGCTATCGGCGCGGCCCGTTTCGTGATTCGCACGACTTCCTGCCTTCCTCGCGCGAGGCCAGCAGGACAGGACCCAGGATCAACCAGCCAGTCAGTCGGTCGGTCGTTTCGTGTTTTGTTTCTCGCGCGTTTTGTGGCGAGCGAGCACGACAGTACGATGTTTCGAGCGTCGCGCGCCTCGTGAGAAAGGATCCGAGAGAGAATCTTCGCCATCCCTCTCTCGTCCTCGACGGGAAGAGAAGCGTGCGGAGGCGAAAAAAAAAGGAAAAGGAAAGGAAGGGGGGGGGGAAGAAAAAGAAGGAGCAGCGGAAGAATTCTCACGACGATCTGAATCCGCGAGCGCCTGAAATAAGCACGGTCGGAGGACGTCGGGACATCGTGTTCCCTCTCTCCCCCTCATCCCTCCTCCATCTCGTTCTTGATCGCTCGTACGTGGACGGGATCGCAGGATGGCATCGTCCACGGTGGCCGTACCGTCCGGGGCCGCGACGGTACCGCCGACGACGAACGGCGGCATCGCCACCGCGGCTGGTACCGAGGAAATCGACGGCGGCGACATGTTCGGCGAGCGTAGCTCCGTCAACTCCGTCGGCGGTTACAACAGCGGCAACCCCGGCGATGCCCTGGAGGAGATAACGTGCGGCAACGGCGAGGCCAACGATCAGGGTTGCGTCTTGTGCATGAGCAAGCTGTGCTCACCCAGGGTGCTCTCCTGCCTCCACGTGTTCTGCGAGACTTGTTTAGACAAGCTACTCATGGACGAGGCCGGGGACTCGAAGGCCGTGGGCTCGATCGTAAGCTGTCCCGTATGCCATCAAGAGACTTCCGTTAGTTCTAAGGGCGCCGCGTCGCTCACGTGCGATTATGTTCTGACAAATATATTGGACATGTCCGCTATCGAGAACATGGCAGTACTATGTACCTCCTGCAAGGCCAAAGAGAGCGCCGTGGCGCGTTGTTCGGATTGCGCCAATTTCCTGTGTCCAAATTGCAACACGGCGCATCAGTTTATGCGTTGCTTCGAGCACCATAAAGTAGTTGCCTTCGAAGACTTGAAGCAATCCAACGAAGCTATTCCGATACACAAACCGATATTTTGCGAATGTCATCCCGCTGAAAATATGAAATTCTATTGTCATACATGTCAGGTATGTATAGAAATAATTCTACAATAAAAATTCAACATGTTGTGTAAATATTACTTGACTGATAAAATCTTAACAAATTGTCAAAACGAAATTTTTTATCGTTTTGACAATTTAAGCATTTAGTGCATTAATTGCATTAATGAGTTTTTTAAATTAAATTTGTGTATAAATATAAACAAAAGCTTTAAATATATAAAATGTATGCATAAGAATTATAAATTATGATTTATATAGTTATATAGTTTGAAAGCTATATTTTATTCTATACACATACGAAAAAAGAATTGAAACTGTATTCTTAAATAATTTGCAAGTATAATTATTGATTGCAAAAAAGGCAATATTTTATAAAAACGAAAATTGTAAAATAAGAAAAATTAATACGTGATATAACAATTTTTATATTTTTATTACATCGTTGTATATTATTTTGTACATGCTTGAAATAATTATCTTGTTTTAATTCTGGTCAATAGAAGTTCATATATAAAGTTAAATTGTATGATTAGGAACCTATTTGCAATGAATGTCTGCTTGTGGAGCACAAAGCACCGGAGCATCAATATGAACGACTGACAGATGCAGAACCACGACAGAAGGAAGAGTTAGTCAATTTAATGACTGACAGTAAAGCAAAAATTGTTGAATGTGATCAGGTTTCCGTACAATTGGAGAATGCGCTTAGTGAGCTGCAAGTACAACATGACCAAGCAAAAGATTTAATTATGGAGACTTTTCAAAGTTATAAGGCCATATTGGAGAAATGTAAAGATAATGCATTAACCGAACTCGAGAAATTGCATTCGGACAGAGAACTTGAAATCATGGATACTTTTCACAGGTATACACATATTTTACATCTGTCTATATTTTATTAACAAAACAAGACAGAAAGAACAATATCTCTTTAACATATTTTAATACATTTAAATTTTGTTACAGTGTTGAAAAGACTGTGGAAAAAATAGAAGATGCTTGTCGTTTTACTTCAAGGCTCCTAGAACATGGTGACGCAGTAGAAATTTTAGCTCTTCGTCGTATTGTAAGAGCTCAATTGATGAATTTAATAAAAAATACACCAAAACACAATGTAACATTCTCTATCGAATTTCAAACGGATTATAATCAATTTGAGAATACTGTAAAGGTATGCACTGTAAAATATGCATAATTAATTATACACTTGATCAAATTAAGGTCTAAGAAATTCATGTATGATATTATTACAGGAGGTATTTGGGAAATTTCATACTGAAAATACACCAGAAGTGAAACCTCTTCCTGAACCAATTACAACGATATCAGGAGTCTCTACAAATCAGCAAATGGTTCATACCACTTCGATGGGTTGTCCGAGTTCTATCAGCACAAGCTCTCCTATTTCACTTCCCACGTCAATGCAATCTTCTTTTGAAGGTGAACCCTCATTTGTTATACCACCAACCTCGAGTCCTCAAAATATTCCGCCACCTCCACCTGTACCTCTTCCACCAGGTACAGTTCCTATCCATGGACTGACAAGTATCCAAGAATACAATCTACAACAACTGGCCAGTTTAGCGGAGAAGGTAGAGATGGTGGGTGACACTGGTGTAGTTGGACCTAGCTCGAATCCTAGTCCAACTCCGTCCTTTACTTTGGCAGAGTTATTTGCTGGAGACCTAAGTTCAACAAGCCATGCTATCAATAATTTACAAGCTCTTGCAAAATTAGGAAATACTCTTGGTAATCAAGGTAAGGAATATAAGTTAAAAAATGAACAGTAACAGAGTTTGCTTTTTGTAGTGCATTTCTGTACTATTCTTTTTTTATTTCCTCTGGATGTAATCGCACAGTCTTTCAGAAAACGGATATTCTAAAATTAAAACCTATATTTTTGTTTTATGTACAATATATATTTAATCCTATCCTTTGCTTAATATTTAATTGTTATTCAATTGCTATTAATTATGTTTTTTATTTATCTCTATTCTTCTGTTTTCTTTATTAATTAAAAATCTTATCACACAGACTAACAAATTTTCAAAATTTACTATACACAAGTTATATTATTTCCACTGTTACATGGTCATAATGCAGCTAACAAATTTATTTCAACACTACAGATCTGGGAAATGCCACTATTAACGGCGGTGGTGGATTAGTTTTGGGACGTGGACCTTCACCAGCCATTGTAGACAACCCAAATCTGGGTCCTTTGGCTGCCAATAGTCTATTAAATGGAGGATTTCAACCATTGTCCTCCTCCACTTCACCAATACTTTCACAGGGTGCTGGTAAGATTATCCTAATTTCTATATGGTTAATATTGTTAAAAAACAAAACAAATTTTGCTAAATAACAAAAAAAGAAAATAAAATAAAAGACTTTAAATTATTGCATTTGTGCCTTTTTTTAATATCGATATTTTTATATTTTATTTTTAGATGACTTAATAGGTGATTCTATGCATAACATGCCTGTAGTAGTAGGAAATACTGTTGCCAATGTAACTGGATCAGGGACAGGGAATTATCCTGCTCACCCGAGGTCTCAGAATACGAAATTGACGCCTATGCATATCCGGAGCAAGTTTGGACAATTAGGACCCAGTAAAGGGCAATTTAATTCGCCTCATGGATTTTGTCTGGGAACTGATGAAGATATTATCGTTGCAGATACAAATAACCATAGGATTCAGGTAGTTAATACAATTTATAGACAATAAATTTAAAAAAAAAGTATAATTGCATAAATTTTATATATAATAATTCCAGATTTTTGATAAGACTGGTACTTTCAAATTTCAATTTGGTGTTCCTGGTAAAGAAGAGGGACAATTGTGGTATCCCAGGAAAGTGGCTGTTATGAGAAATAATGGCAAATTTGTTGTATGTGACCGTGGAAATGAACGATCTCGAATGCAAATATTTACAAAAAACGGTCATTTTATTAAGAAAATTGCTATTCGTTACATCGATATCGTAGCTGGCCTAGCTGTTACCAGCCAAGGACATATTGTGGCTGTTGACAGTGTGTCGCCAACTGTGTTCGTAATCAGTGATACAGGAGATCTTTTGAGGTGGTTTGATTGCAGTGACTATATGAGAGAACCAAGTGATATCGCTATCAGTGGTAGGTATCATTTTTTTTTTCCTTATTTTTCTTCAGTAATATAATTCCTATGTAATAAACTTATTATAAATACTTGATAATTAATTCTTAATTTTTTTTATTGAGAAGTTAACAGTCTACTAAAGTCTAATATAAATAATGGACGCATCTAGAGACATGATTAATAACTTATAATTCTTTACGACTCAATTTTTAGGCAAAGAATATTTTGTTTGCGATTTCAAAGGACATTGTGTCGTGGTATTTAATGAAGAGGGTAAATTCCTGCGTCGCATTGGCTGTGAGAATGTAACAAACTTCCCGAACGGGATTGATATTAGCGATGCAGGAGATGTATTAATTGGAGATTCACATGGTAATCGTTTTCATGTAGCTGTCTTCTCTAGAGCTGGCTCTTTAATTTCAGAATTTGAATGTCCATATGTAAAGGTAAGAGTACGTTATATATATATATATATATATATATATTCGCAATTTATATATAATATATGTATACATAAGTATATCATTTACGTGCCAGTAATAATGTATTTTTGTACTGGTGAATCAAATATATAAAGAGACGTTCGATAAATAATTTAAAGTTAATATTATCAATTTATAACTTTATTGCATTTTATATTTGATGCTTTATTTACTTATTCATATGTTTATAAATGTAATAATTAAAAAAAAAAATTTATAACTATCACATTTTGACAATATAATGTGTCTTATAGGTATCTCGATGTTGCGGCTTGAAAATAACTTCGGAAGGATATATTGTAACACTGGCCAAAAACAACCACCATGTCCTTGTATTAAACACTCTTTATATATTGTGAAGTGGCATCAGACGAGTAAGTATGTTGTAACTTTCTTCTGCAAGTGAAAACTTCTTTGGAAACTGCTCTCAACGAAAAATAGGAAGGGCATGCCCAAGGTATTACGTTCCAATTTTGGGCCTATTGAAGCAATAGAAACAAGTGCAGCATGCAGCTTTAATAGTTGTAAAAATATAATGCGTCCCCGTTTTATGAAAGTAACAATATTGAAAACAAAAAAAAAGCAGAAAGGTAATGTACGTCTCCGACCAAACAGTATAATAGTAACTTAGCAATTTGCATTTTGGTAAACTGCCAAAGTAAATTAAATTAACTAAGTGGAACCAGTTTATTGAAAGAAAGAAAGAAAGAAAAGGAGGAGCAGTAAACTATGATCGACCAACCAGCCAGTTGGGTCGGTTGTAGTAGCGAAAGCAATTTACAATGGCCTTCCGTCAAAATTGGTTGTTGTACATCATTTTTGACACACGTCAGTATTTTAAGTATGTTTATAAATCAAATTATTCTAGTCTCCGACGAGCACTTTTTGCGCGCTGGTTTCGATTCGTGCTCGAAACAAAACGTTCTCTCGTCTTGATTTTTTATTAATCAAGAATGTTTGTCTTCTTAGTCCTAACTGATGCTTCAAGATGCATATATAAGTACAGAGATTATGTTTAAAAGGTTTTCCTTTAAGAGCTTCTATAAGTAATAACTAATAAGCTCACAGCAGGATAAAAATTTCACGATAAAAGGATCAAAATTTTTTGCTTAACAGAAAAATAAAAAAAGAAAAAAAGAATGTTGCATGCTGCGAGGTAGTTAATAGTACTTCCTGCTCTTATCATATCGTATTTCTAAAGAAGAGAGAATGAAACGATACTCCTCATTGCAGCAGGCACAAAGCTTAATAAGAGCCATGTTCCTGATTTCTTTCTGCGCGTTTGAAAATGATAGTTGAGAACATAATATAAAAACAACGTTAATGTGCAAGGAATAGATTATGGTATGTTGAAAATCAAACATTTAATATCTTATATAAGAAGTGTCGTACAGAGAGGATACACTTTGAGCATAAGAAGAAAAAGGGAAATAATTATAATATTTACATTTACGAAAAAAAAGGAAAAAACGAGTAGATCCCATTTGTGCATTGTTAAAATTAGACGAGACACATAATGGTTACAATATTTACTCAGGATGCTTTATTATGTGTGGTCCATCATATGAATATGAACATATATGCGTGTGTGAATTATATTGGTTTGTGGTGCTAGTGAATAATGTATCCATACCGTGTAAATGTATTTGTTATAAAATTACAGAAATCGTTCCCGCGCATTTTTTTACAAAATGCAAGGCAACGATTTCGCGTAATATATTATATAAGATTCATAAGAGTACCATATACCACCGGTATCATAGGGACGATACTTTATCTATGTAAAGAAAAAGAACGTACAGTTTGCTAAACAACCTCTATTTATGTATATAATTAACGTGAGATCCATTGAAAAAAAAAAAAAAAAACAAAGGGAAAAGTAAAACCACGTAAAACACATACATATATAGAAATACACATATTTTTTAGGGTTGTTTACATGATCAGCCTTAAGATTTGATTGAACTAAAATGCAATGTGTATACAACATATGTAAATCGGATATTTGGCAGATTGCTACACACTGTGTTACCTTACATTATCTACAATAATATTTAATTACAAATACTATCTTGCCATACCAAATGCTAGGTAGCACACACATTCATATATATACATATATAAATATATATATACATAAATATATTATATATATGTATATACTATATATTTAATATATATATATAAAATATATATATGTTTATATTTATACTTGACTAGCTTTATCAGATTCGTTTGCATACACAGAAAAAATTTTCGATAATATCTAATTTCATTATTCATATGAGACAAGAAGAAGAAGAAAAAAAATCAGACGAATGAGAAACACACAAAGAGAACAGTACTAGGAGGCTATTTTAAAGTTCGCGCATATGACATCGGCATTTGTAGTAAATTGCACGAAGCCTACGTATACATACACCTAAGCTAATCAGTCGTACTCATCTCTCGTGTAACGTTAGAAGTTTTAATTTTATATGTAAAAAGGAAAAAAAGAAAAGAAAAACTAATTCTGAAATATTTAATAGTCATGGTTAGCAGAGTTATATAAATAATGCCTGTGATAATAGTATCGTCAGGATAAGTTGTGTCCTTAAAGAGTCTCTGATGTTGTTGCTAGGTAAATATATTGATTAGAAGTGTATCATGTGAGATTACCATTGGTGCCGTGTCTGGAAGGTGTGTCTCACAAGCACAATAACATCTAAAAATGCAGAGAGCCATCAATTGTCTCTCCGATGATACACATTAAATATAAAAAGAAAAAAAAAGATATTCAAAATAAAAGAGAGAAACACATGTTGCAAAAATTTTTGCCAGTCATATTAAAAACTCATAGCATGTAACGAATGGATGACCATTAACGAGAGGGTCTTTTACCTCACAAAATTATTACATTACGCTCACACCTTATATATACTTGAATATTTTAGTATAGATTTACTCTATTTACATATTTTTATCTGTGGAAGACTACTTGGCTAATTTAGGCCACTGTTGAAATTCACCCCTTATTTGCCTTGATGTTTAAATTACAACAATAATAAGAAAAAAGAATAATAAAGAACGAGAATTACTTGTTACGTAAATGGTAATTGTGATAGATTTTTTGATGATTTTTACAATCTCAAAAGTCTTATTATATCCTAATATGTATAGAATTATATAGTCACTCTGTACGTAATAGATAAACTTTGCTTACATTGTTAAACTAATATTTAAAAAAAAAAAGAAGCTCTCATATAACTATATCCACACTAAAAACAGTTTTACAATTGACGGTGTAATCGAAGAGAAGATCGTATTTTCGATATATGCAATAGGTTCCCGTGTATTACTTTAGTAGTGTACTATTTTTATTGCTATACAAAACTTCCAAGGCCTTTTAGGTGCCACAGAGAGATTCTCTCCGATATCATTTCAAACAGAATTATTTCATTTTACGTGTGACCAGATTTTTCTCTTTCTTTTTTATGCGCTATATATATTTCGTGCTGTGGAATTTCATTTACGGTATCGTTTCCTTTTACAATAATATTCGTAGTAATTGTCATTCGTTTTATTTATAAATCCAACTTGGCGCAAATAATATGTTACATTTGTTCTCCCCCCCAAAAAAAATTCAAAAATTACTTTCAACATGTCGTTTTACAAATACTATTTTACAATACAACACACGAGGAAGACAATTACGAGCGCTTCGAGCTGCTCTACTCTAATCTAAAAATAAAATTTAAAATTGCGCAAAAGACAGAATACTTGTCAATCATAAAATATGTCGTGTATTTGAAGAAGGAAGAAAAAAATTGTTGCTATATCATATATATATATATATATATACACACACACAAATATACATCACACACATACACAGACACAAATATGTTCCTGATTTCGAAAAGAAAAAAAATCGCATATATTATACAATAAGAATTACTGCTGTGCGAAGTTCATAATGACATCTACAATTATATAAATGATAGGACTAACATGACACGACATAAACTGAATTCTAGCCTACGGTTAATCATAGTCTTCCTAGAATCCTAAAAAAAAAAAAAAAAAGAGTTATGACTTTGCTATATTGATTAGGGCATGGCCAATTAACATTATATAGCTGGTTATAAATGAAGAGAGAAGCGTAACAAAAAGAGGATTATCTTACACTAAATTAACAGCAAATGATTACATTTTTATTATACATGGCTTATACATTGAAGGTCCGTGATCATTTTTTTTTCTTTTTTTCATATCTTCAGCATAATTTAAGTTATATATTTATACATATTTATATATAAAAAAAAGTTATATATTGAAAGAAAAAGAAAGAAGAAAGGAAAGTCTATGATCAAAACGGAAAAAAGGCAAAAAAAAACGTAAAAAGAAAAAGTTGTAGTTTATTATGTGGTAAGCGTTCTGCATTATTTTTGTAACAATATTTTTATTCCTTACTCGCGCGCTCATATACACCGTCTTATATATCACTAATTTTTATCTTTATGCAAGCATTATGTGTTCGATTGGCTGTTTCCGACGCTATTATAGCGTACTCTTATTCGAATACATTAGAAATAATTCCTCCGGCAGATATATCGCCAGAGGTTTACGGTTGAACTTTGCTCCATTTTGACCTATCACATTTTTATTTACGCGATATTTAACAAAAAAAAAAAAAAAAAAAAAAACACATACACACACACACGGAACTGCTTCCATATGAATGTGTATTTATATTATTTATATATTGTTTTGTTTAATTGGTTTTATAAATTTCTCGATATAGTTGTATCTCTCTCTCTCTCTCTCTTATATTTGAGAGAAGAAAAAGAACGTTATAAGTTTTTATTGCACAACAATTTATTTACAATTTAGTTGTGTTCTTTTTCACGTTTATTTCATTTTTTTGCTTTAATTTTTTAATTGTTGTCATATTTTCTTTTTTTTTTTCTTTGTTTGAAATACTCAATCTGAGGTGGGATGACAACGAATTGTATTACAGATTGTCGTACTACTTCATTAAAAGGAGCAGAAGAGAGAACGATTATAGTATAGATATAACGAGTATTCATATTAATTGTAACTTTACGATTTAACTGCATTCCAAAAAAAATCAATCATTTTATCCTTCATACACATTTTATGAGATAGAGAAATTAAATTCTTTAGTGCCAAAACAGACTAATCAGAGTATTTATATAACATGTATATTGCTTACGACTTGTTTTTATTCCTTACGAGTTTATTTTATTCGTCTCTTTTGAGTTTTTTTTTTTTTTTTTCGTGTCGTGTCGGGGTATCGAAGTTTTTAGAGTAAGAAGACAAAAAATTATAAGATTAAAATCCTTGCTTAGTCAGTTAAAGTACAAATATTTAATATATTCTATCTTTAGACGATAAGTGTAAACGCAAAAGGCGTGTTAAAAAAGCGTATATACTGTTACTTGGTTTCATTCCTCAAACAGCACTAGCTTTATTTATTTGCATTATAGTTTACACAATGTAATACTTAACAGGCTGAGAAATGAGGGTAAAAAAGAGAGATGCTTTCGCCATTGCCCTGTATATACATACACAGACACACATACGCGTGTAATATTTATTTTTTAATATTACAACACACACGTTCCTTTTGGAGGTACTTTGTTTACATATCAAATTGACCACTAAACACGCGTTACATACAGTTGCATTCCAACTTGGTATGCTGAAAGGTGTTGTCGACGTTTCAAGTAGCATACCCACGAATATCTCCCTGATCTCTCCCGCGTTTGCACCTTACTTTTAAGTAGCAATTGGGAGGCTGAACGAGAACAACTTTCTGCGGTAAAGCGATTACATATTTATTTATCGGTATTATCGCTTTTGTTCGTAAAAGACTTTTTTGTTAGCAACAATGATCTTGTAAGCAAAAAAAAAAAAAATAAGCATCTGTTGTAATATCAAGAGCGATCGCTTTACCGAAAGTTTAGCCTGACTCCGATACATTTCTCTTTCTATGCAAAATTAGTTTAGCATTAGTTTCTCTCGGATTTATATCTAATACACATGAATAACATGTATTCGGAATTTTTCATTTATATATTATATCTGTGTGTGCGAAAACTGACTGTGGATTACGCTGTGTAAACCATGTTTTCCTGAAACCTCCATTGGTATTTTGCATAAGAAACGAACTATATCTCTGAAAAAAAAAAGGAAAAGATTTTAAATGTTCCGACATCTCACACTTCTACTTCAAAATGTAAACTGTATGATGAGAATAGTACAACTGATGATGAGAAAAGATAAATTGTAATGCAATATGGAAAGCGTGTATACCGATATATATTTTTTATATGCTAATGGGATGCCAAGGAGCATGGTCACCTTGTAATGTATTATTTAGAGCTATACACGTCCAAGATCGCGCGACTGTGTACACAGAAATCAGTTTCCTCGAAAAACTATTACTCAGCCTTTGTATTAAGCACCTTTTCCCTTCCCTTGTCGTCGGACTACTTGAATTTCAAAGTATTTCAAATATGTATCTATTTCTTAGTTTACGAGTTTTACGAATTTTTAATCTTCCAAAGTTTGTCAAGGCTAGTCCCCGAGATATCTGTAACACAGATCTATAACTTTTTTTTTCCCTCCTTTTATCTTTCTTTTTATTTATCGCATATCAGCTTTTTTTCTATATAATCTTGTATCTATCTACAAAATTTTAAGTTTCATTTTTATATAAAATATATTCAAATTTAATGGTATTATACGTATACACATCTATATACACTTTTACAAAAAAAAAAGGAAAAAAAATATTTTAATCTACATACCGTATTACATAATTAAAGATATGGGACATTTGCTACTTATATATATATATATATTTGTCAAATGTATTATATTGAAAATATTTTATTATAGGATGGACACAGAATTTAGCCTTAAAAAAAGATAAATGCTCTCCGTTGATCGTACATTGCTTCATCATATCAACTCAATTTGCCATTGCCTGTCAATTCATATGTACCATCCTATACTAAGATATTCTCAAATGATATATCACTATATGCAGTTATTTGAAACGTGTAGAGATATACATTCTTGTCTGCGCATAGGCTGCAATGCAATAATAATATATTGTGATGCTCACAAAGCACATAACACATTTTACCAAAATTGTAATGTTTAAATATTTCATGTGATTTTGGAGAAACTGTTATATATTTTTTATTTCCTGCCAATTGTTTAATTTGTAATGTTGTTCTTTGTTCTTTTTCAATAAAGTAATCAACTGAATACCCAATTCTTTTTATTCACAGCAATCTCCTGGGATGCGATTTAATTTATACAAAATACTGTTTTCTTTTTTTTTTCACACAATATGTTTATCATCATATTTTTATGTTTACAGATATACTTTATGTAATTCTACATAATTTAGACAATCGTTAGTGGTATTTATCTAATAAAAAGTAACGATTTAGTATAAGCCTACATATACATATGACAGATAAATTATTCATTTTAGATATCTTTATTCCAAAGGATATCGATATATATCTATACAAATCATATCCTGTATTTTGGAAATATATTTATTCAGAGTCGGAGTCCTTCCTGCCGTACTGCTGTCTTGGTAATTCGCTCTGTAATTCGAGAACGTGTTCTATGGGTTTTGGTTTTCCATCTTCGCCGATGCGGCAAGGACGCACGACTCCTTCCCTAAACAACATTGTTTCGATATATTTTTTTATACAGAAAAATATACGACCACACTGTTTACAGAGCTGATAATATATTATAAATTATTATTAAATATATATACATAGAAAATAGTAATATTAAAAATGCGTAAAAATGACGGCTTTAGGATTAGACAACTGATATGATTGTATATTTCACGCATTTATTTTTGATCTGTGATGAATAAATAAAATCTCAATATATGCACAGCTTACCTCGTTAACTTATCAACAAGATTTAATAGTTGTAAGGCTTCATATTCCTTTTGCGCATCTGTCATACCTTCAAACGGATTTGGTTTGGGATTCTCGAAACATCCGGTTACTGGATTTATTCTTGACATGAAAAATATTATTTATTTGTAAAATATCCAAGAAACAGAATTTTATCTCTGAACTAAATCTCGTACTTACTGCTCTTTAAACTTTAGATATTCTTCCGTTTCACTATCTTCTGATTCCGAAGAATAATTCGTTTCCGCTTGGCTAGAACCTAACAATCCTTTCTTGGCGAACATACCTGCTGCATTTCCGTATCCTGTATATTTCACCATGCGGCTAACTGTGGATAATATTTACTATATTATCTCTACGCTATATTGAGTCTGAATAAAATCGTCCTATAAAAGTTGTACGAGACATTGTAATACAACGAATAAATACCATTTTCTTTACAAAGAATAAATAAAAGTTCTGCAACGAGGTCACGTAGTTCCGTGAGAGGCGAAGTTAGTAATTTACATAGTTTGGCCCTTAATGTCGTCCCTTCTTCAGGGCGATTCATCACATCCTTTAATGGAGGTAGAATCTAAAATTAGAGAATTTGTATTTTATATTTGTAACTTTGGAATAATTTTAAATTCATATTAATTTTATTATTTATAGAGATAAAATCAAAATTTTTAAGAACAAATTATTATTTCTAATTTTTTCTGAAAATAAAAGCTTTTTCTCTTTTATGGTCCGAGTAAAATTATTCATGAAAAAATTTAATTACTATAAAAGTGATTTATATGTCAATGCTAATTTGATCATGAAATTTTACCTGTAATCTCACATATTTGCGAATAATTTTCTCCGACTTGACGAGTCTGATCAGTGCAGTAATTACTGGAGAGACATTTTCTATCAAATTTGTTTTACAGTCTAATCTTTGATCTAAAAATTTAAGTAGAACGCATATAGCGCTCATATCCATATTTTGACATACATTTTTGCAATCGTTGCTCTTAACAAGTTGTATAATTGGTGTATAACAACTGGATGGTATTACAGTCAATAAGTTGATAACATTGCTAAAATAAAATAGTAAATATATATCAAGATAGATATAATTTTTCTTGTATCACACAATAATCATTATACTGCATCACAAATTTATTTTACCTTTCCAGATCGTCTTGTTGTTGTGAGTATTTAAAAACTAACAATTTATACAAAATTAATACCAAGTTTCTATATTTTTCTTGATCCTCGACTGCAGTATCATCAGAGTGTATGTACAAATTAAATAAAACCTTCAAAACTTCACAAATTACTATTATTTCCTCATTCTGAAAATAATAGAGAGATTTGAGATCATTTTTAGATATAAATATGCACATACAGAGTGAATATATACTTGCACGTTTTGAATAACTTGTAAATTATATGTTTTATAAAAAATTGTTACATATCAAAGTTGCATAATTTCATATAAATCAATTCCTCATAATATTCTGCACAAAGGTTATAAGAGTGTCATGTCCAAAAATTCAATAATTTATGAGATATTTTATACTTTGACATAATTTTGCATAAACTGTAAAATAACTCGTAAAATATTCATTTTCGATTACCTATCTAAATATTTAAATAAATAATATAAATTTGATAACTATCTAAATACTTTTATGCACAGAAGAAAAGAATCAATTGTAAGTGTATGATGTAAAGAAAATACATTATTATTAAACAAAAAATGAATTTGCAACATACATTTTTACGAAATATGAAATATTTCGTAAATTATTGAATTTTTAGCCATCACTTTATTACTTTTTACGCAGAATAGTGCAAGGTAATTGATTTGTATAAAAAAATTATGGTTTCATTAAAAAAAAAAACTAAGTAATCTTTAAATCTCCGAAATACTACTAACACTATAAACATTACAATATGTAATAAATTCTTTACCTTAGCTACAGTTGTCCTATTATCATTTTGTGTTACAAACTCCTCTATTATTTTAATAAGACATATATCACCACATAAATCAGTTTTCACTATATCTCTTGTAGAGATATTTAATGCAGTTAGGAGAAATAGTATTCTTATGTCAAATAATTTGACATTGTGAGGAACATTAATTGTATAATTTTTTATTCGATCAATAAGATAAGGCAAGGAAGATATTAATACTTTCGATTGTTGCACTTTTACACTATTAAATAATAAGTTGCACAACAACTTTAGTGATTCTATTGTAACTGCAATTAAAAATATTTAACATGTAAAACACATATTATCTGATAAATGTAAAAGATACATGTACATGTAGAAATTATTCTATAAAATATACTCCATCTTTAAAATAAAATTATCAATCTATATATTATTTTTATTTGGCTACTTTATATAAGAAAATGATTTTCTAATTATTTTTACCAGCTGTATATAAAATTTGTTCTTCTTCGCATATTTTTGTCAAGACTGCATTTTGCAATATAATTTTTATTGCCTCGTCAGTAATTAATTCATTTAAATTGGTTTTATCTCGGCTAAAAAATAAAATAAAAATTGTAACAAGTATATAGATACATAGCTTACGCATATAAATTTTAGAAGATATATTTTAATAATATATTAAACATACAATATTTTTCTGTGTATAAGATTGATTTCTTTTAAATCTATAAAATAGTAAATAAATTCTTTATGTACATTAAATATAAAGTCAATCAGAAAAAATAATTGTTACATTAGACTCAATATAGCACTGTAATTATACAGAATATTCAATAATATTACTAGAATAATATTATGATCTATTTATTACTTTACAATATAATTATTTATTAAAGAGATTTTATGATAATTATTAAATGTCACTATGGTCTTTCAATAATAATATATTATGAATATTTTACACTATTGCAATTATTCCACGAGATATATGTATGAAAGACAAATTACCTGAGTATTCTTAAAGCAGCTAAGCAATGATGATGATGATCTAGATGAGTATAATCTGTTAAGTAATAAAACAATCTCTTCCATAGTTTCTCTCGTAAACAGTTATTATTCAACTCTTCAAAATAAGTCTTCTTATCATACTAAAACATAAGTTGCAAAACATGAATAATCTATACTATTTTCAAAAAAAAATGAGAAAGAAGCGAGAAATATCTTACTGTATACAAATTAATGCACAAAATAGAGAAAATAAAATAAATTTTTGAATGATTATCTTATGACATAAATTGTTTAAATTCTATCGCATAAGATTGCTGTTGAAGTCGATGAATCAAGATGAAATAAAATTGCTGTAAATTGTTTTCAATATAAGTTTATAAGAAAAATATATTTTATATTTCTCAATAGTATGTCACATAATACTCACAATTTTTAGAAATACAGCGATATTATTACAAAATTCCTCGTATGTGCCGGAAATTAATTTCGAGATCAACTCATCTGTATTAACTTCTTCCATATTTCCGTTTTCCTTTAATAGTAGGCACTTTCGAATCGCATTATATATTTTATTTCATAATAAGTAAATCTGAGTTGGATAAAAGTTTGACAGCTGAATTCTCGCGTAGAGAAAATACATTTAGAAAGAAATGTCAATTCATATTGGTTCATGTCACAATTGTACCCGCCATCTATCAACTTTATCAACTATATAATTTTCAATATCTAACATTGTCGATATATTAACTTTCTACATTATCTTCTGTAGTTTTTTTATAATTAAAAAAATAGGCTCGAGTCTCTCTATAAATACAATATACTCCAAGCTCCAAGGTCCGAATGACAGTTTGTGTGGCGTTAGCAGGTGTTAGATTTGCAATCTGTCACTTTGGTCTAAGTGATGGAAGTAGCAACAATCTTGCCTATTAGTTTTAGTTCTCTGACAAGCGGTATACATTTAGAATAAATTAGTTTTTTAATTAATTCGTGAAAATTAAATAATGTATTAATCGCGCGTATTAATCGTTGTCGTAATCGCCTAAATAAAATACAATTATTAGGTATCGTGTCCGTATACAACTTCTTTTCAAAGACTACAAAAATGGAGCAAATAAAGATTCCTAAGGTATTAAGCACGATTTCTAATTTAAAACTCCTTTTAATGCTTCGAATAATTCTGTCAATAACGATGAATTAATACACGTATGAGTTTTATATTTTTATTAACACGTTTCTTATAATTAAATTACAATAAAAATAAATGTGGTAGTGATTTAAAAAAAGTTTTTCCTATTTTTATATTTATATACATAGTATAAGTTTTCCAGGAAACAATACGTTTGCAGGTAGAAAATGTGAGAATGTTGGATAAATACAGCAATAATCATTTCATCGGTTCTCTCTACTTAACAGTGACACATCTCATTTTTGTTGAAAGAAGCGGCAAAAAGAAAATATGGGTAAATTTTATCAGGCTCATTAGAAATTATATCTATTGATCAGTTTGAGAGGCAAAAGTAATGATCTTTTTACATATTGTAATTGCAGGTGTTATATACACATATCTCTAATATAGAGAAACAACCATTGACAACTTCAGGATCGCCATTATACATTAAGTGCAAACATTTCTTCATTGTCACATTTGTCATTCCAAAGGAACGTGATTGTCATGAGATTTATCTCACGTTATTGAAATTATCTTGTCCAGGTAACAAATGTTTATATCTTAGTTTTTCTCTTGACAAAACTCTCCCCTTCTAAAAATCTTTTAAATTTTAATCAATGAATATATAAATATTAATTATCATTAAATTTTAATTGTAATATTAAACTGTATTATTTTTGTCATATAATATTTTTTAAAAGGCATTAGTAGTATGATAACAATTCATCTCTTCTTTTTTATATCAGCTAGTTTAGAAGATTTGTATTGCTTTAATTATCAAGAGAGTGAAGACACGCTACCTCAACATGCAGGATGGAATTTCTTTAATGTACAGAGTGAATTTCAACGGCAGGGTGTCCCGAATGAAGAATGGTCACTTTCATATTTAAATACTAATTATGAGGTAGTTTCCTATCTTTCTATTCTCAATACACAATTTCCATTCTCAATACTGTTAACTAAATCATGAAAATTCTTTCAGCTTTGCGATACTTATCCAAGATACTTATATGTTCCTAACACATGTACTAACAATATTTTATTGGGTAGTGCAAAGTTTAGAAGTAGAGGGAGGCTGCCAGTTTTAACATATTTGCATTCAAACAAGGTAAAAAAAGAATTATTATAAAGGAAAATTAGATGCAGCGTTTGAATGAAACTATTTAAAATAAAATGATATTTTTCAGGCTGCCATTTGTCGCTGCAGTCAACCACTCTCAGGATTTAGTGCAAGGTGTCCCGAAGATGAACAAATGATGTATAATATACTATGTACAAATCCCAATTCGAGATATATGTATGTTGTGGATACAAGGCCGCGGGTGAGTATTCAATTAAAAATATATAATTTTCTGTTGCATGGAGATATTAAATCTTACATTGTACTCCTGTATATTTTGTATTGTCTTTCCTTACTTTATAATTAAAAATAAAAAATTGTTTCTAAAATTACTAGATACTTAATTATTTCACTGATGAATGTGTTACAAATATATGATTTTGTATCTCCATATTCATAGAAAATAGAAGAGATATTTTTAAAAATCAAAACCTAATTTATGTTTTTTGTTGGATTTAGATTAACGCCTTTGCTAATAGAGCCGCGGGAAAAGGATACGAGAATGAAAACTTCTACGACAACATCAAGTTTCATTTCTTTGGAATAGAAAACATTCATGTCATGAGGACAAGCTTAAATAAACTTTTAGATTGTAAGCGTAAAACTTTCTTGAAAGTTATCTGTATTGAAAAAATATTACTGTCGCGTTCACGTTATTGTGAAATCTCTCTCTGAACTTAGTGCAAAGGTCAACCTCTATGAGCGCGTTTTTAAGCGGCCTAGAAAGCAGCGGCTGGTTAAAGCATATTCGATCCATCTTGGAAACCGCTTGGTTTATCGCACGAGCTGTTGCGAATGGCGTAAGCGTAGTGGTTCATTGTAGTGACGGATGGGATCGCACTGCCCAAGTATGCTCTCTGGCTGCGTTATTGTTGGATCCATTTTACAGAACCATCCAAGGTTTTCAAGTAAGTAATTTTGAAATTTAATTCTTAAAATCATTAAATCAGAGATTCCATTTTTTTACATATTGTTTAAATTTCTTTTTTTTCCTTTATATTTGTCTGTTTAAATTTATATATTTCATTCTTTATATAAATATATCAAATTTATTTTTAAAAAATCTTCACTGTTTAAGGCTTTAATAGAAAAAGATTGGCTGTCGTTCGGTCATAAATTTAGCGATCGTTGCGGTTACATCAGCAGCGATGGTAAAGAACTCGCGCCGATATTTATGCAGTTCATAGATGCGACGTATCAATTGCTGCAACAGTATCCATATAAATTTCAATTCAATGAATATTTTCTTTTAACGTTACACGATCATGTACATAGCTGTCAACACGGCACATTCATTGGAAATTCGGAGAAGGAACGACAAATGCTGAGGTATTCTTTTAATCAATCTCTTTTTTTGTATAATATGTGTGACATAAATGAAAAAAAAATTCTGATAAAAATTGTGAATTATTTTTTCAGATTATCCGAACGAACATATTCATTGTGGGGCTATTTAGCTAATAATACAAACGAGTATATAAATCCAATCTATAGGTGCAATCGTTATAATAACGAGGACGCTGCTGATGTTCTTCAACCTAAATTGGCACCTCAATCTATTGTGTAATAAATATTATTACTCTTATACAACGAAACTTGGTTACACAGGGTGAGAAAAAAAGTATAGAAACCCTAAAAAATATAAGTTTTAGAGAAAAAGAATCTAAAGCAAAATCGAGAAAAGTTCCAGCCGTCTAAGGCAAAATCTATTCATTTTTTTCATTTATTTTATATTTTATATTAAAAAATATCATAACAAACTTTAAAATATCTTAACCAAAAGAAGTTTTATTATAGTGTTTTGGAAAAATCTCAAGGTAAACTATAAAAATATGCAATTAAAAAGGATGTTCCATTTAAGAAATTGAAGATGATCTTCAAGTGACTATTCAAGGTTAAATCAATGACATCATCTTATGCCCTTCTCGAAACTAACTTTTGCTTGAAACATTTTTCCGTAAAAAAACTTATATTTTTCGAGATTTCTCAGGGTTTCCATGCTTTTTTCTCACTCTATATAAGGGTATAACGTATGAATGTAATTCGAATTATTTTTTAGTCTTTGGAGAGGTTTATACTTCAGATTTGAGAATGGAATACATCCTAGAGAAACGTGCGAAAATTTACTTCTAACAATTTATGATCACACAAGCTCTTTAGAAGATCATGTGAAGCTTTTGCTAAAAGTATGTATCACAAAATTTGGACAGTAGTTTAAGAAAAATGGATCAAATGTTAATTTGATCGAATCGTTAATTTGTACTTTGATTTTCGGCTTCAACAGCGAGTCAATTCTTTGGGGCAACTCTTAAATACAAATAATTCTCAGAAAAAAGGAAAACATAAATTTGATAATAAATTTATGAAGGAGACTCTGTCGGAGACTATAATAGAGAACACTACAAATCACGATGAAAAGATGAAAGCTAAATTAAAAGTGAGTCAATTGGAGAATGAATTGAAAACGGTTGCTTTGGAGTGGAAATCGTCACGAAATATAGAAGAATGCGGGTGTTCCACCACATTTGATGCCTTCAACAAAAAGGTATATTTGACAAGGATGACTCCAGTTTGATACATCAACTTGAAATTTCATTCATTCTTTGCATTTGCGATAATTTTATTTCAGCATCATTGTTGGTCCTGCGGCGATGTATTATGCACAAGATGCATGGCGGTACATACGAAACTACCTGGACATCTATCACAGCGCGCCGTTCCTACGTGTAAAACGTGCTATCAAAGTTCCGGAGTCTCCGCTAGTCCATAAACTTGATACTTTATTTAATGATATATGCCGACATATACTTATATAATCCATATTTGTACGTATATGTCTCCCAAGTAAAATAATGAAGAAGCCTAGTACATATTGTCAAACATTATATTGTATTATTTCAATTTTATATATTTGGCTTTTCTATCTCTTTAAATTTTATTTTCTTTAATTTGGTCAATCAATACAAACAATGTAGTACCTGATTACACTAATACTATGTAGACTTATATATTCTTAACTTAATAATAATAACTCGATAACACAGTAAAGTTCATGAATATTACATCAAATAATTGTAACAATAATGGTAAATTATTGAAGATCAACTATTACAATACAATAAGTGATAAATTAATTGCATTTTTCAAGTTACGTATTTTTTTAAATAGAAAAAAATACATATAGTTATTAAAAGATTATAAAAATAAGAATTAATTTCCATTGGACAATCTTGCAGTTAAATTTGACTCTGCCATAGCAATCAGAGGTTACAATAATCAATGAATTATGAAAAAATAACTTTATCTCAAGATATGTAAATTAACACTTAATATATCTTAAATTCACATATCATCTTCTTTAATTTCTTTGCTATCTTTTACTATAATTTATCTCATTGTGACATTAAACATACAAAATTGGGTAAGATAAATCTTTTAAATCTTTAATTCTAAAACACATTTCATGACATCATAAGCAAAAATACATAAATACAATAAGTTGTTAAGGAGATGCTGAACTATTGACCAAGTTCTGATCTAACAAAACAATATATTTGCTTAATATAAAAGTTGCAATTTATACACATAAAATAAAATAGGTTCTTCCCTCTCAGAATTGCATGAAAGAATATTTGTAAACTTTTAGAAATGAGTTTAGAAGCCTAGTAAAATAACAATAAAAACATTTTGCTGCACAACATTTGTTTTCAGGTAAGTACTTTTTTTCTAGGCTTCTAAGCTCATTTCTAAAAGTTTACAAATATTCTTTCATGTAATTCTGAGAGGGGAAAACCTATTTTATTTTATGTGTAAAACTGCAACTTTTATATTAGCAAAGATATTGTTTGGTTAAGTTAGAACTCGGTCAGTAGTTCGGTATCCCCTTAAGGCAGCGTCCAGATTAATGGACAGCACTCTTGTAAATGCATCATACATCACTCATTACATGAAAACATATGTAATTTGAATAATTTGTTCAAATATATAAATGAAAACTTTTACATATATATGTATATATGCACGTATATACATACACATACATAAAGTCAATATCCTTAGACAAAGAATTAAATACTTATCGATCACATCATTGCAATGACTTGCTAGAGTGACTGGTAACCACCTACTATCCACAATAGCAAATGTGATGTGGAATGTGACAGTATTACATAAATATTAGCAATGATCGCATACGCGTGGGATAATAATTTCTTTTTATAATTTTTCTTCTTTCTATTCTTTATTTGGTTTTCTTCGTCGTGGTCCTTCACCACTGACTGGTGATGTATCCTGCAATAATTGTGCGTTTTCAAAGATCACAAAAAAGAAAAAGAGAATGCATTGTGTATTGCAAAATTTTAAACTGATAATGATAATTAAGGTTACAATTTTTTTCTATAAAATACTTCAAAATTTCATTACTGACCTTATCACTTTCGATTATTTCCTCTGTTCCAGTCTCTTTCTCTGCATCTTCCGTTTCTTCTGTAGAAGATTTTTGCTCAGCTAGTTCGGGATTTAGAGATTGATGACTTTCATTTTCTATATCTTCTGCGATATCATTGCTTATTCCTAAAGGTGCTTTTTCTTCTTCTTCGTCCTTGAAATCCGATTTATCCTGATATATTTGAAAAAATATAAATTATATTTTGGCACTTTTTAAAATATTTCTCACTCATATAATAATATTAACAATGTGAGTGCATAACTTTATATAATAATGTACTCTACAAAGCAATCAACAAAAAATGGCAAAAAACAAAATATTTACTTTATAGTTTCTAAATATCTATAAAAATATACTATTTTGTGCTCTTTTGTGCAAAAATACTTGAGTTATGCTTTTGTATTAAACACATTATACCTCTGAGAAGCAGCAAAAGTATATTATCAATACAGGTACCGCAGCTAGCAATAAATATACTGCCCATATCCATGGATGGTCCGCAGTAAATGTCGCTATTCGACTCCATATAGTCCACTGCATCAGATAATCGTAAAATGCTAGATATTATTTACATGAAAGCCTATTATATACACAGAAAGTGTAAGTTCTAATATAATATTAGCAAGGCCATTCCTAATCTTTCAACGATAATCAGACTCCTTTATTACTCAAGGAGGATTGTATGTAATTTGTAGATTCTTTTTACTCCATATAATTAAATAACTTATTAAAAGGTCTAATAAATACAAGTGTACAATTTATAAAATATACATTATTGCAACTTGTGTATATAAGATGTTACATTTTATCAAGCAAATACTTTTAACGTCTACACGCGAATGTACCTCACGCATTCGTTTGTATAAATACCAGATGTAAGCTACAACTGGTATCAGACAATACAAAAAGTATAGTGCCCACCAGCCTGGCTTATAATTCATTGCTTTCATCATTCGACCCCATAAAGAACCCTGCATATTACAATCCATACTAATGTAAAGAGTTAATTTTATCAATCTTCAAGTGTGTTAAATTAAATTCTAGACTAATTATTTTTTTATATACTTACGCAATATTATCTTTACATATCTTTTCTAATATGGACGTTTATATTGTAAAATTATATTGTTATAACGACAAAATATTATCTAAACTACGGATAAAAAGATACTTACACTTTCCTCAGCAATTTTAACACGTCGAATCTCAAAGCTGTCATCTGCCCACTTTTTTGCAACTCTCTCATCATTCGTTATAATTATATTGTCAAAATATATGTCAGGTGACATTGACCACAATTCAAAACCAACAGCACTCTAAAACATTTTTACAAATATTATATAATTTAATATAATGCTAATACAGTACTGATTAATTTTAGTACAGTTGAAAAGCATTCTATTGTTACATACAATTGGTAACATCTTGAAGGGGTACTCATCGTTAAAGTAATCAGGATTGTGTATAAGTTTAGGCTTCCATTTTCCCTTGTAATTAGGGTTGTTAATGAGTGGTGCCAACCATTTTCCTCTATATCGCGGATTTTTCTTCATTTTTTGCTTATAAGGACCGCAACCAGGGGCGTCCGCGCATTTTGGGTTTGGTATTTCCGGAGCTTCCCATTCGCCATCCATCTCGACGTCCCAATCATCAGGCTTAACCGAATCTGGATTCGGTATCATTGGCGGTTCGTCCTCGAGCCAACCTTCGGGCATAATGTCTTCCTCGTCAACTATTTGTGCTGGGGCGTCTTCATCCCAATCATCAGGTTTCTCCGCCAATGGATCAGGAATTTTTTCTCTATCATCCCAATCTTCAGGCTGTCTATCGTCGGGGTCCTCTATCTCCAAAGGCGGATTTACAGGAGGCACGAAATCGTCTAATAACGAACCCGAATTTAAGATTTTATTATCCACTTTAATTTCATAACTATTATCAGGCCGTATGATCAAAGTATACAAATGCGGCTGTTTATCTTTGAAATAATCCTCCAATCGATCTTTTGATTTCTTACAGTGTTTTTCCGTGATTGTACCGTTCAAGGGATTTTTATGTCGAAATATAAAATGGAGCTAAAAGTAAAAAATAAATAAAAGATTAAGATACATATACATGTGTGAACAACATATATACAATACATATACAAATGTGATATATATATATATATATATATATATATATATATATATATAAATTGTAAGACAAGTGAATTAATATACCTTGTGATCATTGCCACATTTATCAGGCCCAAACATTATAGTATATGGTGTTTTATCATGGAATTGTTTCAGATCTTTATGCTTATCATCTAATGTGAGCAACTTAAGATAGGCGCCACCACATTCCTGTCCCTCTTGGAAATTAACTTCATACTGTACAATTAGAGGTTTGTCTTCAAAGTAAAACGGCTTAATTAATAAAGTAGAAATGGCAGCATGTCTAGCTTTGCTCTTAAGCACTAATCCTAGATCTCCATCCTCGGCGTGTTTCTTAAGTTCTTCAATGGACCAAATTCCTAATATGAATGACAAAAAGTGAAATAAAGTTAAAAAGTATTAAAAAAATTAATTTTACATTGTTTGTTGATAAAACTCTATATTGAGTAAATCGTGAAATGTAAAAAAATTCTTTATTAACCGTCATATTTGGCGATATCTTCGTCGATATCATCCTTCTTCGTTTCTGATAAATGCCAAGAATTCCTAAATCTCTCTTCACTATCAAAGTTCTCCGCTAAGTAAGCAAAGCCGGAAGGTTGTGGACTTTTGTAAGATGGTTTCTGTACTTCATCATTGACACTGCTGTCATGATTTTCATCCGCATTTAATATATTACAATATGCACTAAGATAAATTAATACGACACACGCTATGATTCTTGCCATTTCATATTCCTAAAATTAAAAAAAGAAAGAAATAAATAAACGTGTCATCTTTTTCGTCTAATTAATTAATTCATATAATTAAGTATTCCTAAAATAAAAATAAATAAATAGATAAACGTGTCACCTTTTTTCGTCTAGTTTATCAATTCATTTAATCGTACTTTCAAAGATATTACAAATATATTCTTAAGACTAGAAAAGACAGAAAATACAGAAAAGTTTCACAGAAAAGATTAAGAAAAAAATATTTCATTAATCATAAAGTATTTAATTATATTTCTAAAATCGAGGCAAGCAAAACTTAACCTAAAAATTCTGAAATTACGAAATTACACGTATACTTTTGCGTAAGAACATGTAAATATACGTGGAATTAAGACAAGTTCTACGTGTTCGATTAAATTACATTTACGTAGCGATATTTCGTAGGAAAAAATGCCGTCTCTTACCGGTACAAAGAAGATATTAGTTCATAGAGACTTCAGATAAATGGTACGTCTAAATGCGAGAAAAACGGAATACGTTTTATTCAATTATTTAATAATGATAATTTAATCTATTTACACACGTAAGACACTCGCATATCTACGATGCGTTCCGAAAAGGAGCGGCACTTCCGGAAATTACCGGTGAAACTGAACTAATCGGGGCAATGCCCCTCTCACTTTGTGTTTAACTGACTCTATAATCGAATTTATTAATCCACTCTATTGCTTATGTATGCTATACACGCATATCCGACGATCAAATAAACGCAATGTCAAACGCAGTATGTAGAAAAGCTATACTTTCGTTAATGACAAATGACACGCCAACGATAAATCTGCTCTCGTGTAGTTGCACCTTTTACACCTCCTTCTTCCCTATTTCTTCTTTCGAAGCCTAAATATATATATATATATATATATATATCTGTTCCCTTTTATCTCTAAAAAAGACCATAGCATAAGAAGACATTTACATATAAAAGCATGCTATAATTGTGTGAAAAATATACTCGTTGAATAATGTTTTATTAACCAATCAGAATAAAAGCAGTAAAAATTTCTTTGTTTTGATTGGTCAGTCAAAAACTACACAATCAGTAGATTTTTGAACGTTAAGGTGCCTTTTCATGCTGACTCTTGACACTCATTTTCAGCGTCAAAAGACATCACGTGATCACAAATAAAAATACCAATTCGTCAATTTTGATCACGTGATCTGTTTTGACGCCACAAATGAGCGTTGAGCGTCAGCATGAAAAGGCACCTTTAATCTGTCTTTTTCTACGTGCACATCTACCCCACTCCTCAACGCTCGATCTATACTTTTAAGTCTATGATCTATACTTTTTGAATAAGTTTTCTGAAAAAAGTATCTTTACTGAATATAGGTTAGATGTAATAAATAATAAAATACTTAACAAGAATTAAATTTAAAATAAACAGATTTATTTTTTTAAATGTTACTAATTGATACACGTAATTTATAAAATCTTATTATATGTAAAATCAAAATTAATCCCACTACATTATTTATAATTATATTCTTTCCGATATTTCATTCTTCATCATTAATTCTTATAAATATCTCAAATTACATTCTTACCTATTTAACAAAGAATAATGTATTAAATTAATAGATGCAACATCTTTAACATTAACAAAAAATTAATCAGTCTTTAATGGTGGTGAGAATAAATATCTTGTAACTGTCCTTGCAATCATCACAGCACTGAAAATTATTCCAACATTATTGATGCATTTATATAAATAATATAGATATACATAATAACATAGATGAGCACAGACTCTAACAATAATAATATATAAATTATACTAAAATACCTTAATATAGCAATTATTCCAGCTGGCATTATTTTCCCACTATTGTAAAAACGATATCCCATCAAGCCTCCAAGAGTTGTACTAGTTGCTAGAAACACTGTTACATTGGTCGGGTCTTGAGAAGTTTGATAAGCCCCATAGCCCAGAACAGATCCAAAGAGAAGCCCAGCTGCCAACGATGGAATAGAACCTTTAAGAAAAAAATTATAAAAGAATCATATTATTATTTTGAAACTCTGAGCAACACACGAGGAATTAATTAAACATCGAAATATATATCTATAAACATTTGTATGGCTGATGATGAATTTATATTAGATGAGAATTCAACTCACTTGATTTCACGTAACCTAATATACCACCGCCAGCTACCGCAGCAGCATACGCGAACGCGGGGATATCGATGGGCATTTCTGTAAAAATTTACGTTTTGGATCTCTTCAATTATATCATACGTTGTCGTGTGGTATCAGCTATCGTATCGAGGTGATAAGCAAGATTTTCTTCCGATCACAGATGCAAATTATGCGAACGGCGGTGTAGCAAACTTCTAGAAGAAGTTTTCCCCTATTCGTCTATAGTGTTTCCTGACAAGCTGTCATTTTAACAAATAGCTCTGTAATAAGCAACAGATTCGTATATTTATCTATATATTATGAGTGTGGTATAATTTATAATACGTAATGAATATGAATTGTATAATTTTATAATACACGATTTTTCACAGTAATTTTATTGTTAGTGCTGTCATGATCACTGTTTGTCAACCAATCATATATTGATATTATTTAATAATTGTAAGTCGAATTCAATAGTCTGGATAAACTTTAAAGATTATATGTAATAAGAGATTATATATATATATATATATTTATATTGCATAATTGTATTGCATGTTATTTAAAAAAATACATATCAAAGAGATGAGATAATATAAGCTTTAGATGCATACGATATAAAGTAATAAAATAATACTATATATATATAGATCTTTTCTCACACGATTATTTTAAAAATAAATGTACATGCAATATTTTTTTACAAAGTCTAATACAATAATCGATCATTTTTAATTAAAAAAGTTTAATTAAAAAATCCAACACTATCAATTTATAATTTTCTGTTTTGTGTTTAAAATATGAATCCAAAATATTAACACAATTAGAAATGTTAACACACAATTAAAAATATTAATACAATATTGGTTTAAATTTTAAATATTTTGTTCAGCCGCCATTTAATAAATATAAAAATTTGAAATGGTTGAAGCTTGTCTATATGACAGAGAATACTTTATTATTTGCAATTAACTCGTTAGAAAAATATCATAGAACTTTAAATATCTAGTATAATAATAGAGTTGTTATGTTACATTAATGTGAAAGAGTGGAGCTATTTTGCGCTAAAAAAATTGACAAAAAAAAGTGATCACACTTTTTCTTTCTCTTTTACGTATGTATTTCCACTATTTCCTTCCATATAATCGAAGGAAATTATATACTTTTCGACAGCTGTGTAATTTATTCTAACTGGTTTAAAGATCTCGAGAATCGAGACATATGATGTAATTCGACGTAATCTTGTAATTTCAGTTTTTCTAGCATAATTGTACAGTCACGATTGTGATGACATCACTTTTCACGACAAACGTATAAATGTACGTACAACTGTCAACGAGACGGACTTGCCGTGACAAATTCATATCGGTCGTTGAATATGCTTTCGCATAATTTACTCGTAAACACCGGGAATATACTTTCCCTAAGCGAGGCGAGGCAAAAGGCGAGTCAAAATTCCACGGACGAGGTCAGTTGACAAGCATTGCGTAATATGCTCTCTCTTTAACGCCGTGTAATTAAACAATATCTCAGCTACCTCAGTGATTTATAATCGTTGAGGAATCGAGGTTATATCTCGTATTACATTTTCTTCTTTCGGAATTATTCTTTCAAAAAAATTGATAATCTTGATTTATTTCAGTTGGTGGAGACATTAAAAATTATCCTGAATGATAAGCAAAGCAAAGGAGATGGTACAACGATTGTACGTATATGTTTTGAGTACTTATTAATTGGAAATGTATATGTATGAATATTTGAACATTTGATAAAGTTTTATTAATTATAATTATAGATCAATGGAGAGGAGGATACAAGCTTACAGGATGTCGATAGAAAAGACCTAAAGATTACTGTAAAGGTATTTATCTCTTCACCCGATGTTGACTCGCTAAAGGAAGCATTAGATCAAGGTATGTTTGTTATTATAATAATATTTAATAGATATAACTAAATATACATATAATATATGTAATAATATTTATGTATATTATATAGATTTATATATAACATTTATATATTTATAAAGATTTCTAATATATTATATTTTATTGTAGCATTTAAAGCATTAGGTACAAATATCATAGAATCCTTAGTGATAGCTTACAAAAGCGATGAAGATTCAGAGAATATGTTGTCGTCATTAAAAAGAATATGGTCTGTAGTAGAAGGATATGTAAAAGTTGATAAATTATGCAGTGTCGGATTGAGTGACATTAATACAAACACATTCATTGAATTGTTTCAGTGGGCTGATGTAAGGATAACTTGCTATAAAAAATAATAATTGTTTACTTTTGCTTTATTTAGTTTTTATCTTTACATATCTTAATATTTTTTATTATAGGTAAAGCCAAATATTGTACAAATTAATTTAGCTACATGTTGTGTAGTACCGCCAGCCTTGCAAGAATTTACAAAGGAGAATGATATTCAGTTATTAACACACAGTGATCCATGTGGTGAGTATCTTTCAATTAAAACTTGATTATTAAGCGTTACATTCACTTTATCTATCTCTATGTATCTTTACAGAAATACTTCCTCAAGAGATGTTAGAGGGTATATTTGGCAGTACTGCTCACTTGCGTTGGCTGATAAGATATCAAATCCATCTCAAATGCCGTGGAATTTTATCATCAAAAGGGTACTTATTATATATTAATAAATCAATCTTCAAACCTTAATGTAATATTGCTAAGGATAATTTTTACTTATCAGTACACAGGTTAATCTGATGTATATGTGATACATATCGTTATCCTTATGCTAAAATCACGAATGTGCAATTTTTTAGTTCTGAGTTATTGATGAAATTTGAAAATTTAATTTATTCTGATTTATTATTTTCGTGAATTAGTACCTTCAATTTGACCTGATTTATTATTGCTTTCGTATTTGCGTCTCTGCACAGAATCTTGTCTACAATTGAAGAGGAAAGTGATTCTAATGAAAGATCAGAACATTTTAACATTCATGATTTTAATATAAGGACGATAATATAATTTCATATTATTCTATGTATATCAATGTAATGTGTTTTACACAGAAATCTTAAAATTCTTAAAATTGTTTTGTAATTATTAGCATGTTGAATATTTTGTACATAATTTATATATATAAGCTTTTTTTATAGTATATTTAAAGCACTGCATTATGTCTTTTATATTTTTATCTCTTATTAATTAGATCTTATAAATTTTTATAAAATTTTATATAAATATTTATAGAAAAATCCATGTATGTAAAAGAGATACACGTTTTGTTTAGCGAATATGTTAAGTCTTGTTTCTTTATAACTTATCAATATATTATTTGAGAAAAATAAATCGTATATATAATATGAATATTTTGTGCTATTTTATGCGAAAGATGAAAAATTAATTAAATTGAACTTTATGAAAAATTACATTATTAAACACATTTATTAAACGTATATGAAATAGAATGTAGATAAATACACATATATAACTTTTTGCTAATAGTCCAATAAAATTGATATAAAATTATTGTAAATTGTAAAAATGCTATATGAAACTAATACATTGAGTATAAACTATAAGATCTTATCAGAACTGAAACATGTTAGAAAAGCAGAGAACGAGCAAAACGACGTATGATATTATTTGTTGTGCAATTTACACAATTGTAACAAAAAAAATCTATAGAAAAAAAATGAAACTTCATCTAAAAAAGCCGTTTATTAAAAATAATAATTCAATGTATCACTATTTAAAAATCTTTACATAGTTTACAAGTTTTACTAAAAGCATCTTTTCGAAAAATTAATAATCAATTTTTAAAAAATGTTTTAATGTCATTTTTTAATGTCATGCTTTTATATACGTTTTATCTTCTAATTTATCTTATTTTGTGTGCAAATTATATGTGTAATAGTTTTATCGTTCTTTGAGCGGCTCACAGCCTTTGCTAGCAGTAGCCGATCGGCAGCCCGGCGGACAGCGGTGACACAGGAGGAGAGTCCTTCCTTTTGTGTGTGTGTTCCCGGGCATCCCTGTGTCGTCGTCGTAGACCGGCCTCGATATATACGCTTCGTTTTTTCCCTTTGCCATCACCGCCTTGTGCTGCTGCTGCTGCCTTCTTGGATCTTTTCCTTTCCCGCCCGTTCTCCTCCGCCGCTCCCAAGAGCCCTTTTACGTTAAGCCGCACCGCGTGGCACACGCATACACACACACAACTATACATTGTGAGGACGAAGCGATGGAACCGTATCTTGAAGAACTGGTAAATAGTATAAACTCACTGTACCTCACTCTCCTTCTCTCTCTCTTTTTTTCAGCAGCGAATTTCGTTAGATTGTGAATGCGAAAAATCGACAGATAAATAAATCATTTAAAATTTCAAAGAGGCCGTTTATACAGGATGTATCATAATTACTAGATATCCTTTATGTAGGCGGATTCTCTGCCTAATTTGGAGACGATTTTTTTTCAGGGAAAATATTGAAATATCAATAGTTTTCGAGTTATAAGCGATTGAAAAAGAAAGGTTTTTTTAAATTCTAAATTTTATACAGTTAAAAGATTAACACAATTACATTCTTTACTTAATTTCAGATTAAAGTACTTTAATAAAATTTTAATTAAGGCTTAGTTATAGAGATATATAATAGCAAAAATTGAAAGTTTCCGAAAAATGGTGATCTCTTTCGACATTTTCGCCGAGGGAAAATCGTCTCCAAATTGGTCAAAGAATTCGCCTACCCTAACAGCACACATGTTCAAAAGCCGTTTACAAAAGATCCATAGGATGTTAAAACATGTTTTTCGAACATGTGTGCTGTTAGGGTACATAATGGATATCCGGTAATTACGATAAACCCAATATAACATATGATTATTAATATATGTATTAGCATCAATATTGTTTGTAACATTTGGTAAAAGATGTATTGTGTAATTGTCTTATGATAAAAAGTAAATACACACAGAATAATCTCAAGTGGAACAGAAAGTCACGATAATACATCAAAGTAACGTTAAAATGAGAATATGACCACAAAAACTCACTTTTCATTTCTTTTTTCTTGTCATTTTGACGTATTTTGACATTATTGTGATTTTCTATCTGGGATTAATGTGAGATAATTAACAATTTTGCGAGATTAAATGTGAGGATCTAAAATGTGCGTTTATCTAGAAATTCGCCACTGCGCAAATCCCTTTTTGTTGCCTTTTCCTCTTTCGTCCTTGTCGCACGAGCCCTTCGCCACGCACACTTTACCGCGTTTGTCATTCCACCCTCTTCGTTCTGTTCCGTACACACACACTCGACGATGGTTCCTCTTCCTTTCTTCCGTTTTTCTCTTTCTCGGATACGCACATACGCGCGAGTAAGCGCGTAATATTTTCTCTCTCTTGCTCTTTCTCACACACATACACACACACACACACACACACACACACACACACAATGCGCGCACGCGTATATAGCCACTGTGTCGAGAAGCAGAATATGCGAACGCCGCGATACTATGTTATGCCTACGGATTGCGGGTCTGACATACTTTGTATGTTAATGCCACATAATGTCGGTTTTATTCCTCTTTTCAGCATTTATTTGTTCGGCTCTCCCTCGCATGGTCGCGAACGCGGACACGACGTGATGTTCGTATCAGAGATATCACCGTCACCCGATCAGTCTCATCGTCTAATTCAGTAATTTGTAATAAGAGAGATCATTTAGATATTTAAACAGTGAAGATTTTTTTAGTTGAGCGAATTTTAGTATAGCGAAATTCATCCCCTAGAAATAATTGCGTCTCACAAGAGCCGAAGATTACACAGAGGAAGGCGGATACTCCTGTCAATTCGCCCAGGTAGCAAGCACATGTCATTTTGACGTCGAAAACTGGTCATTTCTGGTTCAATAATGTCACCTGACCAAATAATGTCTAGTTTAAAACGTTTTTTTTTGTGACGTTTTAATGATGTTGTAAAAAATCATCATAATATCGTGATTCTTAAGTATTATTATAAATCGCCCAAGTATTATTATTTTTTAACTAAAAAGAAACTTATTTAATTTTTTATAATATCTTAAATTATTAAAACAATTTTGTGTATAATTTTAATATTCACAATTCTCTATACCTCAGGGTCCTAACATAAATTTCCTCTATAACTTGGGACTTGATCATAAATTTTTTCCTCTAGCGTGAATTCGTGAAAAGTTTCATTAACGAATTCAAATTGTAAATGAATTTTTCATTTTTTACGAATTCACGCTAGAGGAAAAGATTCATGATCAAATGTCATTAAAATGTCACTAATAGGTCTAAAATGGTCATGAAGTCACGTCTTTTTAACATCTTGAAATATCGCCATCGGTCTGTGACATTAGTCCGTCATTTTTCCGTCATTACATCACGTCATATTTGGTTCGAACTGACCATATTTTGACGTCAAAAGGTCGTGTGCTTGCTACCTGGGTCTTCTTTTTATTAAACTATTACGTTTGTGTTCGAGGAGAACGCTATTAATGCGAAGAGAATCGTGTTCTATCTTTATCATTTACTGAAAATTGAATAAGGACAGAACAAATTAATAGCGCTAAATAGTGTCTCCCCGAACGGAACCTACGTCCTTTCACTCTCTTTCTTTCGTTTAAACGTGTAAAGCAATAAGTTAAAATGGGAAGTTTGAGCGAGTCAGCCAACTCGTCACCGAGGTTCATTGTTCCTGGACGACGAATCAGTGCCAGAATTCCCACAAGTCGGCCGAGTAACGTACGATATAGACCTGTGATTTTACGTTGACAGGTGATGCGGTCTCGTGTAGAATTACCCTTCGCAATACGCGACCGCATCACGGTGGTGTCGCGTGAGCAAAGTGATACACCTCATCGCTATCGTCGAAAGAAAATGAGAAAGAGATATGCACGACCAAAGATACGAACAAAGAGGAGACGAGAAATGAGAAAAGGAAAGAAGGAGGAATCGCTTTTATTGCCTGGCATAGAATCCCGGTCTTTTCAAGTCGAAGACAGCCGAGGAACATATAATTACATGAACCATTTAAAAAAAAAAAATTAAACGAAACTACTGACCACAAAAGTAAGACGTAAATTGTCACAACGTACAGTAAAATTATAAAGTTGAGTATCGAAAATAACTAATGTTTTACAGGACAAGATACAAACAATTAATAATTAATGAAGCTGTCAGAATATATATGATTAATGAGACAATGTAAATGACATAATCCAAGTTATATGCGTATTGTAAAACTGCGTTGAGAGGAAGGAAAGAGCGAATCGAACGAGAGGAGAATAGGCGGTAACAGCAACGACAACCCAACGACAACTCGACAGTAGCGAGTAAACGCAAAAGCACCCTCGCTCGGTCCGGCGCGATGCAAAGACGGGGTATAAATAAGCGGCTGTCGTTTGCGGAAGCAGAAAACAGGCAAAAGGACAGAAATAAAGAAGAAGTCGAGGAAGAAAGGGAGCCAGCGACGGAGAAAGGAATAAATAAGTCGGGGGAAGGCGAGCGCGCGCGGAACGAAAAAAGAGAGAGAGAGGGGGAGAGAGAGAGAGAGAGAGAGAGAGAGAGAGAGAGAGAGAGAGAGGGAGAGAGAAAGAGAGAAGAGACTCGGCAGCATCGGCAGTGGGTCCAGCTCTTAAGTCCCTTGTCGCTTTGCTCGACCAACGTCCCGATCTACTACTTTCGCGGTATACGATCGTCCTTTCGCATTGAAAGCTTTTATTTCCGCCGTGTACAAAAATCGGACCAACAACCTGGCAGGTGTATCCGCGTCTCGTTATCCGACCGCTTCTTTGGAATTACAGTACGGATTTAAGGACATGTTGAAAATGAAATAAATCACGAAAGAAAAAGAGAGAAAGAGAGAGGTAAATAATAATAATTTAATTGAATAATCTGAGAAAAATGTATATTGTATCAAAGATTTAAGGAAATTCAAGTTTCAAAGGACTGTGAAACAAATATGCAAATGTAAATTTCCGATTAATTTCAAATTAACTCTCTTGCAAATGTAATTTTTGAAATGCGCTTCCAACGTAAAAGATATTGAAGCGTGCGATAGATAATTTCTTAAAAGAAAAATCTATTTTATTAGAACATTGAGATTGTTAAGGAAACAATCCTGCATATCCTGCCGTGTGCTCGCATATACGTTTGGTGGCTGCGCAACAGAACTGGGAGCGTAGAACAGAGAACAGAACAGAACAGAACAGAACAGAGCGGAGTGGAACCGAATGAGAAACGGAAGAGCGGCGAACGCAACGGAGAGAAGCGCGAGCTGACTGCGGCAGGGGCGCAGCATGTTTATTGGCGCATCTCCCAGTCTTAAATCTTTATGTTGTCTCCGCGACGGGGTCTGGCCATCCTCTTTCCCCCGGTTTGGCGGGCTATCCTCGCGCGGGACAAGGATGGAGAGTCCGTGGCACCAGTACCTGTACGGTAAGGGGGTAGGAGAAGGAACGCGAGCCGGCGCGGTCGGCCGGGAGGCTCGCAGGGGACGCACACACAGGGAGAGATATATCTTCCCGGCAGAGTTTTGCGGTCGCGAAATCGAGTCAAGAGAGTCCGGACAAACCGACGAGCGAGGCGCGCATCCACCGCATTACGCACACAGAAGCCGCGATTTTAACGTGCCTTTAGAAATGGTCGCGTTCAGGGAGGGAACGAATCTCTCGATGCCGGGAGAGCACATACACGGGAATTATTAATGACGCGGCTGTCGACATGTATTTGCGAGGATGTACCTATACGCGGGAAGAACATAGCGACAGAGCGGGACGCGTTCAAAGTTGTCTCCGGTAGCGCACATCGCTCGTCGCTCGCGATTACGTCATTGCGCAGTTGATGGGAAACGGATACATAACGACCGCGCATTCATCGTCCGTCATTTACGATTCTAAGATTGTTCTCAAACTATCTTGAACGTTAATACCTAATAAATCTTTCAGTCTAGAAAAAGTACAAGACAAAAGGATAGAGAGAGAGAGAGAGACGAGTTGATTTTATTTCCAATTTTTTTCGATTATGTAAAAACAAATATCGATTTGATATAATATATGTTATAACCAACATTGTTTTTATATTATTATCGCATATAAAAGCGCGCCCACCAAGTACTTTTGATATAAAAGTAAATGAAAAAAACTGTAGACAACGGGGACACCGAGGTGAGTTTATACAGCTGATATCTGTCATTTATCGGATTATGTCATATTTAGTTAATTAAACGGCGATAATCTATGGCAATTTTTCGTTGCTCTCGTGGTTTTCGAGCGAAAACTAACTACTGGATTAATAATAGCGAGATAATTTCTCGAAATTTTGTTGTCACGTACAAGTCGAGTTATTTTCTTCCTTTGAAATTAATAATGGCGCTCCAAATAAAACGCGCGCTCGATTATGAATCTGCTCAATTTACGAGAGATGGCGCCACCGAAACGTGCGTAGGCGCCTAAATATATATGTATGTCTCGATTTGAAAAATCGAGTTTCGCGATTTGACAACGACAAAAATGTATCTACACGCAGTTTTGTGCACAGTTTTCCGATGTTTACATTTATATTATAATATTGTATATTTCACTTTAAATATGCAATTAAAATAGTCTATATGAAGATGATTGGAGACGCTAAATCAGTTAGTATCAAAATTGTTAAAAAAATTAACTTTACATACTTTAATATTTCATGACAAAGATTCGCACATAACCTGTACATTTACTATTAATTAAATGACTTTAACGAACATAATAGGTAGTTTATTCCTAAATATACATACATATTTAGCTATATTTGTTTTCTTTTTGTTTTTCTAGATTTCATCAACGTTGGAACTTATTGGAATAATTTTTGTGTGCTTCGACTATTGGAGATTAATATCAGAATGACTCTGCATCACCCCGACATCGTGCAAGGTACATATATGCTTAATATACTCAATATGCGTCAATTCGAAAAGAGAAAGAGACGCGGAATTTCGCACATGCCGCAGAATTCTCGGTATCAATACGATACAGCATCGTTCACATACATACAAAGGTTTGACGATCCCTAAGTAAGTGAACTATCATCGGCAATCATTCACGCGAGATCTTTATCGCACCGCGGCCCACGTGATCCCTGACCCCACCGAACTCGGGAGCAGTTTTATGCCGAGCTCCCGCGGCGAATAAGCCGAGGTAGGGAGGGATTTTATATCGTTCGTTGGATCCTGTGCGCGAGAATCGCGGCGTAGGAATGTAACGCTCTTCCTCTCGAGGCGCGGATTCGCGTAAGGATCGATGCTTGGCGGAAAAATATTTGCAGAACATCTTGCCGCACACAAGGACCCGATAAATATAAGCTTCGGCATTTCGCGCGTTTCTTCGCTCTTCGTACGCTGTAGCAAGAGAGACACGACTTCCGATATATTCGAATATCTGATCTGCCGATCGTCGAGTCATTGCGGAATGTGATTGTTGGATAATAAAAACGGAAATGAGAATACACACTTCGCACTGGAGTTTCGATAATGTAGAGTATACATAGAGACTTGACTTCCTCTCTTTCTGCAATAGTGTTTTATCTTCATTCAAAAAAAAAATATTTTGCTAATGTAGACAGATTTCTAGATGTCTCAATTAAAATTTATTACTACTTTTTGTATCTGTTAGCTGTTAGAATATCGTTTGTCACGTAAAACACTATAGAATTTATAGCAGAAATATTCTAGCAATACCTCTAGAAAATTTAGATCCCATTGCCAAATATTAATCACAAATATAATTGTCTTTGACATAGGCCTTAAAGATAAGCATCGCAGAAAAATTTTCTGTCTAAATTATACTAATAGTACAGATATAAATTTCGTCTCTGTCATTTAAATTGACGAAATATATGCAGTATCACAATATTTGCTAATAATTTATCTGTTTCAGTTAATTTTTTTACACCTAGAAAATTTTTGTTCAAGTTGCAAGATCATTTTTTTGAATGTTACATTTAGGCAGAGTTGACAAAATTCCATATTTTTTAAATAAAATCCATGCCAATAATAAAAACCGATATTTTCCAGAAAAAATTGGTCTTTTGCATTAAAAATGTTAAAATAAATAGAAAACCTTTTTTATCAATATTCGTCAATTGAAAAAGTTTTTCGATTTAAGATTTATCTAAAATAAAATCCATAATAAATTAAGAATCGACGCAAATAAATTCATTTTTTGTTAGATGTTAAAAGATAAACGCGAACCAGATCTATACCGATAAAACTTTTTTTTAAGTCTGTTACAAGTACTATTATATTTTTCTTATTAAACTAAAAATTAATATATAAAATTTAATAAGAAGTAACATTTATCTCCATTATATCTCCAAAATTTTTGTTTTAAAAACTTTACATATTAATTTAAATTAAAAAAGATTATTATTATATTGATTTTATTTTTTAAATTCTAGTGATTAAATTAAAATAAAAATAATTTTTTTTCTATAAAGCTATATAAATATATTTTAGTGTTATATATATTAGTTATTTTTATAGTTTTTATCAGTTTATTCCATTGGATGATAGTAAAAGTCGGAATTTATCACTATTTTTTCCACTTAGGACTTTTCCGATCAACCCTGCGTTGAAGACATATTTGTTGATATCAATCCATTTAACGTGGGAGATAATTAGAAAAACTGTTTGCGTTATTTCGATGTTTACGCGTTTCAAGCCGCCTGTTGCTCATGAATAGAAGCCAAATCACAGCGAGACGTGCCGTCGGTTTCGCAAAATGATAATTAGGCTTTTTACGGTACACGGCCAATTCCAATCTACATTGTGTGTTTGAGGTGAATTCTTGCGCGGTAAGGAAATCGCGCAATACTTTTCGGGCCCACACGTTGCGAAAAAGTGAAATGTGTTGTACCATTGCGTTTCCATTGTTGTGTCACGGGGAGGCGTAAAACGGGGCAAGGTTGAATTCACGATTGTTCAGAAAAAATCCCATACAAGTTCGATTCTCTCCCGAATCTTTCGTATTTACGTTAGATGTCTATCTCTTTTATTGTAGTATATTATATACACTATCTGTATATGTATAAACTGATATATCGACTAATCGATCGAGAGACTCTGTATATATTTTAATTTAATTATACGCGAATATGTAGAGACAATATTTACAACGATTTAATATAATAGAATACAAAATTGCGCCCGCGATATTAAATCGGTGACATCAACTTTCTACGAGACGCATGTTCTTGACAAAAAATTATTCTGAAATAAACATTCTCTGTGGCGTAAATGAAGACGTTGCGGTAGAGAGAGAGAGAGAGAGAGAGAGAAAGAAGATGGACGGACGGATGATGATGATGAGAGAGCGAGAAGGACAGAGAGACTATATAAGTGCGCGTTTCTCATTGTGAAAATCTCGGGGATCCCTGACCTCCGGTGGCTGCTCGCTTTAATTACGTTTGTCATTTCATAGCCCAGTGTCTCATTATAAAGAAAGTTCGAGACATAACTCAGCACACTTGTTGCGAACCTAGGTGGCCTCTTTCTGGTAACGGCACTAACCACGACGACCAGCAGCAACCAACCAACCAACCAACCAACCGACAGACCAGTCCCCATCCATGAGCCCCCTTTTACCTTACGTATATAGCCCTCCGCGTGCTTCTCTTCGCATCGCCGCTCTAGATCTTCGGATAAGAGCGGACACCATTTTAGCGGTTCCTTACACACCAGACATCCGCTCTTTTCCTATATGTACATGTATATATGTGTATTTTATATATATATGTGTGTGTGTGTAGGGCGGCACTCTCGGGAGAAGCTAGCATTTTTTTGCGAATGTGTCAAACGAAGGAAAAGAGCATGAAAGAAAGGGATGATAAACGGGAAAGCAGAGAGAGAGAGAGAGAGAGAGAGAGAGAGCTATGAGAGAAAGGAGTAAAGGAGAGGGAAACCGAAAGAGAGGAAGAAGTTAAAAAAGGACAGAGACACACAGGTCAGAACTGAAACCTTCTAATCTTTCATAGACACACGGGTGCCTGATTCATATAAGTATGCGTGAAACCGCAGGAAGTAGAAAATAGGATAACGTACCGTTTTGTGCGCGCGATAAGGGTTTCGTTCTCAGCATTACATTCTCTGTAATCTAAAGTTATATCAATGATCGCGCGATCGTTTGTCGATTGATTTCATCATCTATTTTTTCGATGTTTGTAGAAAATTTCATTAAAATGCATCGTGAACCCCAACGTTGGGCAATTTTTTTTTATACACAAGGTCGAGATATGATTAGCGAATGTCGTTTATCGATATAACAATCTAACAATCTCTTTCTTTTTTTTTTTTTTTTTTTTTTTTAAAGTCAATTATTCATTTAAATTGATTGACAGATATTTTAAAACTTATTATAATTAAAAACATCACATACACATTTTCCAGATTTTCTTTGAATTTCACAAGCGGAAGTCGCTTATCTACGAGGTCTTCGCTGTTATCCCGTAACGTTACTTCGTCCGCGAGATGTCTAATCGTGCATGTTTCATATTCAGGTTAATTTCGCATTTAATTGCAGATTTATCTGTTTACGAGACCTATCCGTTGTACAGTTAGAGCGATAATCAATCTCAGCGGGAATGGTGAGAAGATCCACTTTAGGAGAACCGTCACTTTATAAAATTATGTGCTGCAACATTGTAGAGTCATATTTATAATTGTAGCAACGTAAGGAACAATTAATGCAGTATAGAGCTACTAATTATAATTAAAGCACAGGAAATTATGTGTGCATTTATTACAATTTTAATATATTCAAACACGACTAAGAAAATAAACAATAATTAGCACAAAATTCGAATAATCAAATCTTTGGTCGAGATTATTATATAATTGATATTTTTCTTTTCGTATATAAAAAAAAAGTATAGGCATTCCTCTTCCCCTCTTTCTACCATAAATCAAAAATAAATCAGATACCAATTTCGGCGGAATCTAGACAACGACGTTGGCTTTTCGCTGCGAAATATCGTCGCCGCGACAATTTTCCCGCGATTGACTCGCGTGCATGTAACTCGATTGCGATTTGCGTACGAATCCCGACGGCTCGGCATTCGATCGCACATAAAATCTACCTTTGCATGCTGATAAGAGGGCCCGGCGCACTTGTGTGCTGCGCGTCACACTATGCCGCTCTCGTGCGTACATAACGTACACAACGCACACGCGTAAAAGAGACCTCGCCGCGCTATATTACACCTCTCCCCCTCCCCTCGTTTCCGACCCTCTCCTTCGTCACCTCCTCCCTCTCGCGTTCTTTTCTCTCTCTCTCTCTCTCTCTCTTTCTTTTTTTCTCTTTCCTTCTCTCCTCTCCTCTAAGCGTGTACGCGCGCACGCAGATCCCGCGTGTCGATGTGGGTACGGTTATTAGCCCAGAAAGCAAGGCCCCTGCTTCCGGTGTAGGCACTTCAGTTCGAGAGTTTCTTAACCCCTTCTTATACACGACTCTTGCTCGGCCTGGCCTGGCCTAAGACTCTGCCCTGGCTTGGCCTGCTGTCGGTTGCGGGTGGTAGGTAGCTAGGTACCGTAGAGGTACGCGGCAGCTAGCTTATACAGGGTGTTCCGCGACGAACCTTGTCCGCGGACTCCTCCCATACAATCTGGAGTCATTTTTTTTTCTCAAGAAAGATGCGTCGAAATGATTGTCGAGTTATAAAAGCGATCGAATCGATTCAATACGATAAATATTCTTTTCAAAGATACGAATCAATTTTATTTTAAAAACTCGATAAAAAGGAAAAGATATTAAAAAATCGCAATATAGAGATGTGGAAATAATGTCTTAAACCTTGCATACGAACACTCTGTATATATAATAGATATATATCCGGCGTATGCATGCCAGGGTGGCTTATCAAATGGCGAATTTTTTCCGCGTCGAGGTGGATCCGCGACCTGTCTCACCAGAAGCACTCGTAGATTTCGAGACACCGAACGATGCGCACGATTTCGTTGCATGCGATCTCGATTATCCTACAGTAGCGATTCGCGATTATATTAATTTATAGACTAGAAACAAGTAGCTCTTTTTTTTTTGTCACAAGATCATTGAAAAAGGATTTAAAGAAGCGATATTTTTTATTCTATTGTTAAGAACAATTATATTTGTGATTATATTTGGCAATGGGATTTAAATTTTCTAGAGGTATTGCTTAGAATCTTGCTGCTATAAATTCTATATGTGACAAACACTATTCTAACACTTTTACTATTTTTATTGTAAAAATAGTAAAAGCGTTTACTATAACCGAACACTCAAAAAAATATTTTGCTAATGTAGATAGATTTCTAGATGTCTGAATTAAAATTTATTGCTATTTTTTGTATCTGTTAAAATAGTGTTTGTCACATATAAAATTTATAGCAGCAAGATTCTAAGCAATACCTCTAGAAAATTTAAATCCCATTGCCAAATATTAATCACAAATATAATTGTTCTTAACAATAGACCTTAAAGATAGGCATCACAGAAAAATTTTTCATCTAAATTACACTAATAGTACAGATATATAAATTCTGTCTCTGTCATTTAAATTGATTAAGTACAAAACATATGCAGTATTTGCTAATAATTTATCTGTTTCAGTTAATTTTTTACACTTAGAAAATTTTTGTTAAAGTTGCAAGATCATTTTTTGAGTGAACCGTAACATCATCTGTAGATTCAAAACTTTTGGAAGAAAAATTAAGATCAAAGATCGGATTCAATAATACGCGACTGAAATTAATGATCGATCAGAGAAAGAGAGAGAGAGAGAGAAAAAGACAGAGATAGGAGCGTAATTTCTAGACAGAACGAATTTTGCGGTACTCCTCGCGAAGTCGTTCGTACAGTTGAGGCGTTCGCGGTCTTTCGAAAGTGATGACCCCGCGAGCGGTAAAGGTGCGTGCAGCTGCTTCCTCCTCGGAAAGCATTTTATACGTATGGAACAACACTAATGCGATGGAGATTAGCTTACCTGGGTTCCCATGAACTATTTTTGAGCTTAATCGTTGCGCTGATCTGCTGTTATACGCCGTACGAGGCGCTGCGTTGTAACAGATAATTACTTGCGTGGCGGGGGATAGACGTTCCTGGATCGCTAATGAGCCTCTCTGGAATATTATCGATGCGCGTACGGTAGCGTGCTTATAACTGCTCCTTTTCCCGAGGACGAAGGTTTTTTTTCCAACATTATCGTCAGAAATGATTTGTTTTTCCAGACTATAAATAATAAATATACATACAAATAAGATTCATTTATTGGTGTTTGCTTCGCAAGCCAAAATAACGATACTTTATCATTTTTTAGTCTCGATTTTAAATTATCGTAAAAATCTTGTATTGCAAAATATATACACTAAGGAAAAAATTAAAAAAACTACTTTTTTCCATATAAAAAAGGCCAATTTTCAAGTAGTTACATTGTAAGAAAGCAACGTCCATCGATTGAACAAATTTTTCAAGTTTCTCCAAGAATATCGAATTAAAAAAGAATCCTAGCACGATTTCATTAATTGGGTGTCCAAGAGAAGAGTTTTAGCTTTAATTTCTTTTTTTAATGAATGTTCTATGATTTTTTTCGCCGAGATATTTATTATTAAAGCAAAATCGAGATATTGACTTTGAACGCTTATAACTAGTGAAAAAATGATTGTAATAATCATTAATTTAAGTTTTTGAAATGTACAGAAAAAAAAATTTAACATTCTGGCCTTTTGTACAAATAACTGGATTGCTTTTTACTTGTAAATGTTATAAAGGCATGAAAATTTTACCGTTTTTTCGTTAACTTTCATTAATTTAAATAAAAAAGATGAAAATGCAATTTTTATTTGATTTTTAAGTAACAATTACGCTTTGAAAATGAATAATGATTGAAAAAACGATAGGAGCATTTTAAAGTGCTAACTTTTTTCTTTGAATTGCTTTTTTAATGATTATTGTACGATCATTCTTTCACTAGTTATAAGCGTTCAAAGTCAATAGCTCGATTTTGCTTTGATAATGAATATCTTGGCGAAAAAAAATTATAAAACATTCGTTAAAGAAAGAAATTAAAGCGAAAACTCTGCTCTTTAGCATCCAATTAATGAAATCGTGCTAGGATTTTTTTAAATTCGGTATTCTCGGACATACTTTTGAAAAATTTGTTCAATCAACGGAGGTCGCTTTCTTACAATGTAATTTTGCAACGAATAGAAAGAATTGAAATTCATTTAAAGATTTTAAAATTGGAAATTTCAAGCTTTGAAACGCTTTTTTATTAATCTTATTCAAATTATTTTTAAGAAAGTTGCAACTATTTGAAAATTGGCTTTTTTTTTATATGGAAGAAAGTGGCCCTTTAATATTTTTCCGTAGTGTATAATCTGTCGAAAGCTCTCTATCTCTCTGTCATTCGCCGACGCGTATCGTGTCTGGGTCACAGGTGAGAGATTAAAGAATCGCTCCCGACTTTTCTCTCTCCAGTTGAGAGCTCACGTGGAAATGGGATCGTACTTGCACGCAACCGTAATGATCGTCATCGATTTAAGTTGCGTCGATATAATGACCAATGTTAGATGCGTATAGTACGTTTGTTACTTTTCTCACGCGAAATGTACGAAAAATTTACGCAATTTGATGGCTAATTATTTATTTTAATTATCTTATTATTAGAATTTTAAAAGAATTCAACTCGCATTAAAAATATATGTGATCATGACACGAATATTTTCTCTTGGCATGATTCGCGTGATTCGAATAATGGCCTCGCTAAAATCGCACAGTAAAAACTATTGCAACGTCGGAAGTGGCAATGCCCGGCAAGAGCGTACGGTTCTCAAAGGGTTAATTGGGCATAGTAACTCTTCAGGTGACCAAGCTCCATGGGAGTGTGACGGAAAGAACCCGGTTTCGTGCGTGGAATTAAGTACAGTATTCACGTCTCCATTTATAACACCTTATAGACGAATGTGTCTTTTCACTCACCTTGCGACAGCGAGGAATGTCGTTGCGGCATCGACGTTCGTTATACCTTGCTGACAGCGAAATGATATCGCGTGTGATCGACGTCTTTCTATATACATATTACTTATATTATCTCATAAACGCATTAACATTTTTATCCCCCACGTTGTCATTTATTCAAATAATGTGAGAAAATAAAGGAAAATTTTATTTAATTTTTACATATTAATGTTATTTACAGACTGATTATTTAGAGATTGCAATGCTTTTACTTAAATCTGTAATACAAGGTACTTTTTGAATTTCGAATTAATGTTTTAACGTAGCAACTTTTATTTATGTGTAAGAATATATTGTGCGTGCATGCAACCTCATATGTGTGTACAGTCGTTTAATATCGATGATGTTGTACTGGGAACTTGAACCTTCATTATGCGCCGTCTCCAATCACGTGTGACAAATTATTCGCGCGTCACTTCCTTTAATGCACTGACGAGATTTTCACGGGGTACGACCTGACAGACAGTCTGACAGAGCCAGGCCCAATTCTCTATAATACGTACGCGAAAAAGTAACGAAATAATAATAGTTCACATGAAAAAGTAATGAAATAATAATTAATCAGAGATAATTTATTAAAAAATTCAACATTTTTAATAAAAAAAAAGAACTTATTTTATAATTGATTTTTCAATTAAATTTTATTTTTTAAAGCTTTAAATTATTGTAGCATTTTAATATTGAAATTTAAAAAATTGCGAAATATTAAATTATAGTCTCTTGCAGAGTATTCGTTAAAGAGAAGCGTTCTCCAGGTTTCTCACGGTATCAACGACTGGCAGAACAACTGACGTAACAAGTTTCATTAGGACATTTTTAAATCATGTGTGTATTTTATTGAATTTTCAATGTATTCAAAAGACTTTCAATTCAGTGCGTTTCAAGGACTCAATGTCAAAATGGCAAACAACGTCGCACGCGTCGCGCGATGTTCTCCCGCCGACAGTACACCATGCGGTTCAGGTCAAATCTCTCTCTCTCTCTCTCTCTCTCTCTCTCTCTCTCTTTCTTTCTCTCTCGAAATAGGATATATTAAAAGAAAAAAAAGGAGTATCATCCTTGCGTGTCGGAGCCGCGGCTGAGGTCGAGGAGCAGCGCGGTACACCACGACGCCACAGCACACGAGGCGGTCGTGCATAAGTCAGCACTCAGGATATTTCGTCATTTCCTGCTTCTCACGCGATACAATCTAAATTAACTATGTTCGCTTGGCTAGGCCTCCTCCCTCGCACGGAGAGTCTCGCATCTCTCAAGAAAATTTCTTATTTCCTAGCAAGGAGGGCCGCCGCTGTCGCCGCCGCCGCCGCCGCCGCCGCCGTGCGAGGTGCACGAGGGGACGTCGAGAGGACGAAGTCGAGGAGGCTGAAGACCCGGGGCTTTCACAACGTTCCCGTTTTGCGCCGTCAAGTGAGTAAGTTGCCGCTAACGCATTCCCCACGACTCGGAAAATCGGTCTTTAATATCCTCGCAACCGGAAGAGAGATTACGCGTCGCATATACCTGTTAAATATCGTCGCAGAATCTCGTTTGAACATCTAAACTCTATACTCTATCTATCTCTATCTAAACTCTACGATAAAAAAAAAGAGGAAAAGCGTAACAAGACACTGCTGAAAATGATCTCTATGCAAAATCTCTCGATATTAAAAATAAAATGTTAGCACGCTCTGTTGCAATGTAAACAAATGTCTCGTCGCCAAAAGAAAAGACGACGCCATGCGGTTTATATATTCACACACCGACCGGTTGCCAACTCGACTGTGACTTTTGCGAATTGTAGAGAATTCTAATTTGTGCGCCTTTCCTCCTCGGGGAGAGGCCGTTTTACGGCTTGAACGAAGCATCCGCGAAGGAAGTAGGGCGTAAAGTGCCTTGAACTTTGAACCGCACTTTTTTTTTTAAATGACGTGAATGGGAAACACACGGCAATCTATGTGTCAGCATACAATTTATTAATAGTCTTAGTTCTTTGTCAGTTAAGTTAATCTTCGATAATCAAAGTAAAAATTAAAGAAGAAAAAAGAGAGAGGCAGCCCAGTGTTTTTATAATTGTTTTTATTTCTACTTTGGATGTCGTAATCAAAATTCTCCCACGATATAATTGATCATAAAACATCGTGTAAAGATTTTAGTCTCATTCTCTATATTTTATGTGTTTCGGAAATTAGTACTGTGAATTTTTTTTTTCCAAGTCTTTTTAGCTTCCTAAAAATATTCGTTAAAGGTTAAAGGCTTCAATTAATTCGTGCGAGAGCTTTTACGCATGGCTTTAATTTTGACGAATGTCTGACCAGTGATGGAGCGCATCACTTGCTTGATGGTTATACCCCTTGATATATTCCTCTCTTCCGCCTTGTGTTCACCGTAACTCCTATACGCGGGAAAGACTTGAGAATCGCGATTAAACGACCAGCGACACGCGCGATGATCACGATCGGACGAGCTTTCGCAATTTTGTAATTACGATCGGGCGATTAAGTCGCGTTTTTCCTTGGAATCCGAGGTGGTAGCACAAACTTCAAAGAACGCGCGAAAGAAAGGAGATGATATCGACTACGAGTGTGTGAAGCGCGGAAATGTTGCGCGGAGAGAACACGCGCGTGAGCAGTAAAAGAAAGAGAGAGAGAGAGAGAGAGAAGGAGGTGCAAATACACGCGTTCGTAGAAACGGGGGAAATATACGGGTGTTTTGCATAGAACAAGGACATGCTTCTCTTTCCTTTTTGACGTTGTTCAAAGTTACGCTCAATCAATGACGTTTATCGCCATGCGTTATCGTATATCGACTCTAATTGCCGATAATGGATAATTTTCCATCTTGAAAATTTTTTTAATACCCTAATCGACTACACTCATCTTTGCCATATCGTCTGGTTCGTAGATTCGCGCAAAACGAGGCCATCGTCGCGTGTGACGTGTCACGATATGTCACGCGCACGCACGTACTCCGGACGTACGCGATCGGTCCCCGTGCCAGTGGCGTTTCCAACAAATTAACGGCCGATATCTCTCGTCGTTTTACCCTTCTTCCTTTGCCTTCTGGCTCCACCTCCCGGCTCCGACGTGTCCGGGCCGGCTTGTGAGAGGAGCGCGCGAAGGCAACATCCGCGCGCGCGCGCGGGGACCGCGGGCGCGCCGGGAGAGAGATCATTTTTGCCACGTATTTGCAAACTGAATAATAAATACCGCGGATGTATGTACGTGAAAGAGCAACGCGTTCCGCCTTCACGCAACTCGCGCTTAGCGCGGATTGGTCGCACCGGCCGCGAGGGGACGGCGATATTCATTCCGTCGTCTCTCCTCCGCTCCGTGGACCTACTTTGTACACGCACACGCGCCTACTTCGCGGGTTGCACGTGCAGGATCAATTCGCGTGGAGGGGACACGTATGCACGCCGTTGTGTGCACCGTCTATCCTTCTCTTCCTCTCTCTTTCTCTTTCTCTGTCTCTCCGTTCCCGTCGCAGAGCGAAGAGGCACTCTGCTCGAACGAGTCCGTCTTCTATGTCTCTCTCTCTCTCTCTCTCGCTCCTTCTCTCCTCGATCTCTCCCTCTCTCGCCTTTCTCTATTTCCCTCCATCGCTCGCTAGCTCTTTCTCTCGTTTTTCGATTTCTTCTTTTATCGTCCTACTCCATTTGGTCTTGTATAGATTGCGTAGATATGCATTTTTCTCTAGCTTTTTTTATTTAATTATTGTATATTTATTTTTACAAATTATACTTTTTATTTTATAACAATTTAATACCTAAAATTACTGCGCGCGATAATCTTTCCTTTTCTTCTTCAATTAATTTTATATCGCTTTAATATTTAGTTGTTATACTTTTATATCTAATACTCTTTTATTTTTCTATCGTATATATATAATTTTTATTCTCGGAAAAATTCTTTCGAAAAAATACAATAAATATCATTCTCTTGTCTACGTCTAATTTCTTCATTCGGTCCTTGGCAGCCAAAAAAGTATACGTACCTGCATAACCACAGACGAATACACATTCATTCTCCGACAAATGCTTTGCTCAATAGGTTCTGTCTCGTTGCATTTTTGGCATCTCTAAATCTCTAAATCTGTCATTTAGGGAACAAGAAAGAGGAGACTTTGTAGGAGGAATTTAAAAATTTCAAGCTAAGATTATTAATGCTAATACTCTTTTTTAATGTATAATAAATGCTTAATAATAATACGCCAGGAAGAAGATGCATTTTGGAATAATAATAATTTAAAGTGCCAGAGAGAAAGAAGGAGATTAATTGTGCAAAGATATCAAATTTGATACAATAGATATAAATTTGATTTGCGAAAATACATTTAAATAATTTTTTTATCAGCATGCGTATATGCATATAAGCGAAAGAAAATACTGCGCATTGAAAAGGTAATATCATTGAAGGGATTGATAATAAGAAGCAACACGCGGAATATCAATGATAATACGCGAGCGCGTTCCCGTCACGGCTGTAGAGACTTCATTTCGTTTTAGGGATTGTTCGAATAGCATAAATATTTATGCGCGTACGCAAGCATTACGCGCTTGCCAGCGCATTAACGAGCACAATGCACCTATATCGTTTCATATACATACCAACTGCTCAGGTGAGTGACGGCCGCCCGAGCGTGTGATGTTTTTCTCAGTTTACTTTACGGTTCTTCGGGGATGTCGCCTTCTTCCGTATATCATCGCTTTTGTTTTGTGTTCTGTATTTCTATTTTTACACATCTTCAGGATGAATAATATAATACGCAGAGTGTCTCCGCTAAATCGTAATAAAATCGGCGACTTTCCTCGTGAAAAATATAAAGGACACTTTTTTTTGTATTAATGCAAAGAATTTAATTAATTTTCTATTTATTCCGGGAAATTCATTTCTCTCCGTTCGTTACGATTTACAAGATACGTATTTCACATTCTCAGTAGATTGTAACGGCCTGATAATAGTCTGCTAAATTATACGCATGAACAGATTAATGCGAAGAACTTTTTTTTTTTCGAATGTTTTCGTTTCTGTTTGTACGGCGCGGCGTAGCGCGAGACGGCTACGTCATCGAGATCGGTATCGATCGTATTATCGAAAGGGCAGTCGGTATGCAAGTCGAGCGAGTTAGCACGGTAACTGCCCCGTATCCTCTCTCGCGCGCGACTTGGTTCATAATCTTTTAAATATTTAATTTTCTACGCTCGGTTTTACATTCACTATAGCGTATCGGTGGCTACGCTAGACGAACTCGCACGTGTACAGATGTGTTCCAACTTATGCAAAAACAATTGTGCCGATTGTGAGCCGATCCATAGTTTTCATTCTTTCCTTAGAGAGGATCTCTATGGACATTCTCTCGATATGTCATTAAATAATCTATTAACTAAGTATCTCTCGAGAAGGATGCTCGATTTCTTTCACACAAACGGATACTACACTACGCAAAAAATTAAAGGGCCACTTTCTTCCATATAAAAAAAGGCCAATTTTCAAGTAGTTGCAACTTCCTCAAAAATAATCGGAATAAGATCAATAAAAAAGCGCTTCAAAGCTTAAAGTTTCTAGTTTTAGAATCCTTAAATGAATTTCAATTCTTTCCATTCGTTACAAAATTACATTGTAAGAAAGCGACGTCCGTCGATTAAACAAATTTTTCAAAAGTTTGTCCAAAAATACCAAATCAAAAATAAATCCTAGCATGATTTCATTAATTGGGTGTTAAAGAGCAGAGTTTTAGCTTTAATTTCTTTTTTTAACGAATGTTCTATGATTTATTTTCGCCGAAATATTCATTATTAAAGCAAAATCGAGCTATTAATTTTGAATGTTTATAACTAGTGAAAAAATGATTGTACAATAATCATTAAAAAAGCAATTTAAAGACAAACGTTAGCACTTTAAAATGCTTCTATTGTTTTTTCAATCATTATTCATTTTTAAAGCGTAATTGTTACTTACAAATCAAGTAAAAATTATACTTTTATCTTTTTTTATTTAAATCAATGAAAGTTAACGAAAAAACGTTAAAATTTTCATAAATTCTACAACATTTACAAGTAAAAAGTATCCAGTTATTCGTACAAAAGGTCGGAGTGTTAAGTTTCTTCTGTACATTTCAAAAACTTAAATTAATGTTTATCACTCGATCATAACTGGTGAAAAAATGATCGTACAATAATCATCAAAAAAGCAATTTAAAAGAGAAAAAATAACATTTTAAAATGCTTCCTATTGTTTTACAATCATTAATCATTTTTAAATCGTAATTGCGCTGGGATTTTTTTATTTCGGTATTTTTGGACAAACTTTTGAAAAATTTGTTCAATCAACGGACGTCGTTCTCTTATAATAAGTAATTTTGTAACGAATAAAAAGAAATAAAATTCATTTAAATATTCTAAAACTAGAAACTTCAAGCTTTAATTTTTTTGCGTAATGTACAAGCTTAATTTAAACATTACTCTCGACCATGCATACTGTATTTTCCATAAAATTCTCGTCGCCGAGAAAAAATCCTCTGAGCGTATAAAAGGAAATGCGCTCCAAGACTCATGTGTTAATTTGCGATGCATGATTTTGCGCGCACGGAATAATTAACACATCCCCTCTTACATACTTACTTTACACGGGATAAAGTTCGACGTAACGAAGCGTCCGACATTAACGAAGCGTTAAAGCGAGGCAGGTGTGTTGCATTAATGTAGTAAGACCGGGAGGAATATAAAATCGCATAATCGCACGAGAGAGGTCGCATTAGTAATAATAATGGGATAAAGATGCGATTTTTATACCGGGAGATAACCATTCTCGCGCGTAGTTTATATTTAGACTCGCGCTTAGAGTGAATTTATAGTCATTGCTATCGGGATCCTTTATGCACCGTCCCTTGGTGATATTGCGGTTGTGCCTACACTCCTCTGTACGCACCTCTCCTCTAGGTCGATGGTTCTCAAACTTTTTTTGCTCGCGACGCATTATTATCCCGCCACAAAGTTGAATCACCGTCAGAAACGCCAATTATTTATCGCATTTATTTTTTATTACACGCGAGACAAAGTTTGTACGAAAGAAGACGAGATATACATGGACTTTTTTTTTTTTCGAGATGTCTACAATAATCCTACAACGTAAATCTTTGAGAATCACTGTTCTGGACATAAAAGAGAGAGAGAGAGAGAGGGAGAGAGAGAGAGAGAGAGAGAGAGGGAGAGAGAGTAGAATATGCGTCTATATAATCTCTCTCGGCTTTTTTTTCACGCGCGTGTGATGACACCCACGTGGTCTCGCCGCGACTTGACTTCGCGTGCGCGCGATTCACATAGAGCCACCAGCCAATATTCTATATGGCCGCAACCTTTCTCCTTCTCGTGTGCTAATCAATCTATGTGCTTCCTACGCTTTTACGATTACGTAACCGCGGCATTGTGTGCTCGAGTCTCGGGTGAAATATTAAAAAAAAAAAAAAAAAAAAACGCGAAATCAAGAATCCCGTGCCTCGCATTCCGCGAACTACCACGAAACGCGGCTCCCGCGTGCGAACGCCGCTCTCTGCGTTCGTGTCTTTACGATATCTCATATTCCAATGACATTTGCGGGTACTTTCAAGTACCGGAGGATCGACTGTCGAAACGCCGCGCTTAGCTTTGCGTTATACGAAAGTGCGCGAAATTATTGGCGCGTTTCGCGACCGGAGGCGATTCGAATCGCTTGCATTGGGCGGCGATTAAATTCACTCTAATCAAATTTCCATAACATATAATTAGTATATTCGACGTAGTGCGTATAAAAAGCGATCGTTAAATATTTCCGAGCCATTGTTTAAGCTCGATATCTTCGGCTAGTATACATATCCATCAATTATCGTCAAATCAATTTGAGTGCGCCTTTCTTCTCCCAATATATTGCTTAAGTCAAAGCTTACTCTCAAAACTCTCCCTTTGAATATATATATATATATATATATATAAGTTCTCGGACTGAATTTTTAAATTCAATACTAGTGGCGCGATTTGCCTGTACTTTTGTGAATATGTTGAGGAAACTTATCGCGCACTCCGTGTAAAGTTTCAGCAAGCTACGTTCAAATTCAAGTAATATTGAAACGTTTCGTATGAACGGTGTTTGTGACGTGCGGGACTTTATTCATTGTAAAATGGATATCGATATGGAGCAACGTGTTGCAATTAAATTTTATTTTAAAACCTAACCAATTTGAATAACGACAGAAACGTCCGTCAGACTATTTTATTTTTCCAAAGATAAAGTTGCGGTTGAAAGGAAACGGATTTAACACGATTGCGGACATTCAAAAAGCAATAATCGAGAGGCTGAAGAACCGAGAAGCTTGAAAATGCGAGCCGACCAATGCATAGCGATATATGGAGACTATTTTGAATAAGCAATTTTAAATTTTCCGAGCATGCAGAACTTTTCGATTACTTTGACGGCGATGGCGACGGCGACGGCGCGAACGCACGGAGAGAAGATGCACGCCGCCTATGCACGGGCGGAACCGCGAGGCTGCGGTGCCTCGAGGGGGGCACTCGCTCGCTGCTCGCGCGGGGCACCTTCTCCCGCCAGGTACACCCGTGTTCACCAACACACGCACACATCCGCGAGTACATACGTATATACATGCAACGTGTGTGTCTAGACGCACAGGCACGCGCACACGCAGACGTACACGCACACGGAGATCTGTTTCCTCCTTGTACGCTCGACCGGTCGCAACACCGCCGCCGCGCCGCCGCTCGGTGTGTGCTCGTGGTGGTTCGCCGTGTTACGGGCCCCGGCCCCGGCCCCGGCCCCGGCCCCGGCCCCGGCCCCAGCCCGGCCCGAGTAGCAAGTCACCTCCGCTCACCTCGGCCCGACTTCAGTCCGCCGCTCGGCTCGAGTCGTCGTGCAACGTGCAACACGGAACGCGCAGGCAGAGCAGGCCGGCTCGCTGTCTCGCGCGCGCGCGAGACCCGACGTGTACGCACGCTTCCGATTAAACCGCGCGCTCGCAATTATACGACACGTGATACGAAATTATCGAGCGCGCGCGAATACCAAAACGCTCGGGTTAGAGTGCTGGGAGAGGAATCGGAGTATATTATATAGTATATTGGAGCGGACGTGTCCCGAGACGACAGGAAGATCGAGAGGATCGGTGGGCGCTCCGCAGAGATTCCGCAGAGGCCCGTTCTGCGCAGGCAGAAACGGAACGTGGTATTATGTCACACTCCCACGCGAGTGACGGCCGTCGCTGCCGCCGTCGCCGCTCCTGTTGCCGCTGCTGCTGCGAGGCCCAACATCCTCGTCGTTTGACATTTCCGCGGGCGCGCAACGTCTGACAGATCACGCGCTCCATTATTGTGGATGTTACGGTCGTCATTTTGTCCCGCTCTGGTGCGTGAGTCTCATTCGTCGTGACGAAATCGACGAGTGTTTTTCCGTGATTACGATAAGACAGCGCCGATCGACGGTGACTTATCATCGTTAAATCTCTCGAATCGTAGATCTCGAGCAAGATTGTTCCCGAATCACACGCATCGTACGGACGACGTATCATCTGATACCGCCTAGGAGGTGACAAAGGTAACGATATAGAGAGAAAGAAAAATATAGTCATTCGCGCGCGCGTTTTCCACGATCGAAACTGGATCGTCGAGCGGTGTCGCGTATCGATATGGCACGCGATACCGACGACTCTGACGCTCGATTTCGCCGCGTCGTATATCGTCTCGGGTCGGCGCAGCGCAGCGCGGCGCGGCGCGGCGGATCGATCGTGACGTCGGGGTATGAAATCGGTAATGAGCTGTAAATCTCCGGCTCCGGCGTGTACATCGAACCGCGTATGCGGGTGAGTCATACGTCACAGATACCGACGATACCCGCCGACACACGTGCGCGCACGCACACATACACGTAACACATTTGCCCATACGGTACACGCGCGGATACACATGTACATATAATATACGTAGACGGCACCTTCTCCTCGGCTTCGTATTCTTTTCCCTTCGCTAGAGAAAATCGAAGGAAAGGATAATAAGCGAGAAATACACTCTCTCTTACCCGCCGGCCGGTTCCGTGGTTGGCCGCGCGCGCGTGGGCGTAAACGAGAGAGAAAGACGGAGCGGGATGAGGAAAGAAAAGAGAGAAAGACGCAGCGTAGAGGCGATTTTCTGAAAAATCCACGGTGAAACCTTCGTTAACGTTCGGTTTAGACGGCACATAACTATCCGCGTACCGTCCACACCGCCCGCGGCAGATAATCCTGTTTCCATCGAATCGATTCGACTCGAAAATCGTCAATACGATCGGCGAAAGCGGCCCATGTCGAGACGAGATGAAGCATCGGTTTCCCTCAACAACGATATTATTTCGCGTCGTTTAATGCATCGAGAAAGAGGATAATTATATACCATACATGTATAGGCCGATTTTTATTTGTTTCCGATAATTTAGCACAATTGCACAAATCATTGCGATCGGTTTCCTTCGCGATCGCGCCTGCAAAATATCGACATTCGAGTCGCTGACGAAGCGAATTCGTCCTTGTCACGATTACGCGAATGACTTCTGAAAATTCGCGATAGGATCGTGCACGCGATCGATGCGCGGTATCGTCTTACTCGCGACTCGAGATCGAGACGGCATCACGCTATTCTCCATTATGCTAATAACAATACTTTTCGTCTCTTCTAATATATGCAGGAATTTAACAATTATTATTAAACCAGCATCTGCAAATTGCTTTCAAAACCGAACGAAAGAGAAGAATGTTTCTTTTTTTTCAAAAATTTAGACAAAGAGTTAATGCTGATAATTAATTCCCTTCCTCCCCTTTTTTTTCTAATCGATTGTATAGATTTTGCTCGAACAAATTTTCGTCGCATCTTTCACGTTATATTGGATAAATTTTAGACAATTTTTCAGAATATATCGAATCAACGCGACGTTTTATTATTATTAATTTTCGAAAGCTTTGTAATTTTGGCTCTTATTTTACTCGGGATATATAAACTATAGAATTAACAAGAGCCGGATCGAGCGACTCGGGCATTGTTTACATTGTGCTACAACGTTAATATCGACGATTCCTGAAACGAGCCTTTTCTCCGAATCACGCAAAATACCGAGATCGCTCGTACGTGACATTAGAAAGTAATGCCTTAATATATTGATTTATATCCCGTCGCTTTATCAAGAGATACCCGTCTCGGACGATCCCTCGCAACGGTGATGGCGCGTGCTCATTAACGGACCGCCACGTCCGTCACACGATTACGCATGTTACGCGTACCTATACTCGCGATCGAATACATGCAACTCTACGCCGAGTATCGTAAATAGAAAGAAAGAGAAAAAGAGAAAGAGAGAGAGAGAGAGAGAGAGAGACGGGGTGGGGGCGACGTAACAAACACGTCGCGCGCGCACGAGAACGAAAACAAACGCGACGTAGTGGGAGGGGCGGGGGGGGGGGGGGTGGGAGAGAATCTTACAATAATAAAGTTAGATTTAACGCGACGTTCTCTCGTTGTCGCACACATTCCTTCCTTGACTTTCACGACATCGGCATCCTCGCATACGCGCGACGCGACGTGTATCGATCTGGCATTGTGATTATTATTGCGTTATGCGTACGTGTCGTGTGTGCGTTTGTGCGTGTGCAGGCGGATTGAGACCTCTGTAAGCGACACGAAGAGACGTGTTATGCCTTCGCGACTTTATGATTTTCACCGCGTATGTACACGCATATTACACATCCCCGTCGGCGAACGCATTGTGCCGTTCAACTCGCTCGGCGACGCTCCAACGTATTATCTACGCGAGAATTGTTTCGCTCTTTCCTCCTTTTTTCTTTTTTTTTTCTTTTTTTTCTCTTTCCCTTCGCGACTTGTTTTCGTTCGGTTCTGTCTCTAATTAAACGCTGCGTAATATTGAAATACGCCGTAGGAATCTCTTGGAAAGATATTCCGGAAAGTCTCCGATTACGTTGGCGTCTGCTATCTACGTCCAACGTAACCATCCGGATAATTCGCGCACGAATGCAAAGATCACGCGAATATCGGGTTTCATAGCTTTCGATATTAAGACGTTTCGTACATTCGTAACATTTCGCGTTTAATTGCCATTTGTTTCGCATAACGAAACGTGTTACGGATATTTTACCATTCGCGAACCCGGTTATTTACTGGCGATTAATTCCCTCTATATATATACATATATATATATATATATATATATATATACGATATCGCGTGGCGTGATTAAACGTTCGATCGTTTAAACGGTTGGGATATACCGGATATATCAGTAGTCGACGATTAATCCGTCGCGAAAATTTAAACAACGAAATTGTTTCGACTATATGTGTATCTTTATTTTGTCTTTGTTGCGAGTCGAATTTATCAATGCAAGTTGAATTTATAACTTATTTAAAGATAACTTATTAGACGATAGACCGTGTGCTCCTTTTCGCGGCGTAGATTCAATTGGAAGAATCGATTATTCGATATTTACAAGTTTTATCGTAAACTCTTTCAAGAATATACATTTGTATCTATTGGTACTTTTTAAATAACTTTCTTATCATGATTATTACTGGCAAACATGAATCGTTATCGGATTTCCATCAGTCCCTTTTTTCTTAATTTTATTAAATATAATAAGGATTTTTTTAAGAGTTGTAAATATTATTAATCGATACAATAAAAAAGTTTTGTTGGAGCAAAAAATCAGTATACGTAATTGCTTAACCAATATCTTACTCTAATTAAATTTCTCCAATCGTATCTTAATTGTGCGATATTTATTAGCGATTATAAATATCTTGGATAATTCCTGACAAATACGATACACAGACGTTTCTCAATCTTTCGATCCGCGTTTTAAATTCTTGCCGTCATAATTTTCTCAATCACGGGCGAGAAAAAAATTCGATTCGACGATATTATTTTTTGCGCGATGGAAACTCGCGTGCGCGAATGATTATAGTCATTTTCGTAGATATCTTTACACGAAGGCTATTAACGTTGAATCGCCGAAGCACGAATAGAAGTCGATCGCGATATCCAGATGCCGATCGTTATCCGACGCGACTTTTCGAGCCCTTCGATTATGTGAGCTCCCCCCTCTTTAATTTGTTTACGGTTAGAAATTAAATGGACACTTTTATTAAAACCGCGACTTTAAATGGCATTTAAAATCGAGAAAACGAAGGAAGGAGTTATATAACGCAAGATTTAGTTGTTCCGTTAGAGGTATCTGAGCGCGCGATTTCAGAGCCATTGAAAAAACATGCGCCTAAAAATATTCCATAATTTTCTGCCGCAATGATATTAATCTATGCTTTGATGTGCTTTTTCATGTGCGATCGAGCGAGCGGAAACGGAAAATTAAAATTCACTAATACAAATAAATGTATTTCAAATGAAATTGTATTTGTATATATATATATATATATATATATATATTTCGCGCGATGTTAAAAATAAATTCATCGTCATTTATAATCGTTGCAATAATTATTTATTCTTTTGTTATCATCTAGAGAAATTGCCGTTCCGTTGTGTTAACCCAACGGCGAAAATAATTCGAATTTAAATTCAAAACGGTCATCGACATGCAAGTCGCGCAGAGAATCGTCTCTGTTTTTAATAACCGCCTATCGATCATCCGTCTAAATACGTACACGTCATTAATACTCAAGTAAATGAATCTATTTTCCATGATTAACAGGCGACGCGCGTGCGAATGGAGGATCGCCCTGCGAGCTAAACGGACGATTTCGCGCCGACCTCAGACGTATATTCGCCGACAGGACGATGTCATTGTTGTGAGTGTCGCGTTTCCTTATACGTAGATGCGAGAGTGCGAGTGAATTACAAAGGCAGAAAAAGGGAGAGAGAGAAAGAGAGAAAGAGAGAGAGAGAGAGAGAGAGAGAGAGAAAGAAAGAGAGCGAAAAAAGAGAAGAAAACGGAAGGACCGAGAGAGGGAGAAAGAGAGTGCATCAAATGCGTGTGAAATGGATGGTACGCCAAAGAAAAGCGAAGCAGTGCTAATATATGGATGCCCATGGGTGGAACTTGGCCGAAATGTGCCAGCGTTACCATCACGCTATTCCGGCAGCGGCGGCGCAGAATTCCTCCTCGCCAGCTAGGGATCCCTCGGCTGCCATCGTGCAAGGCTTGTCAACCGCCACGCACATCGATCAAGCGAGCCCGTCTTATTCTCACTACACGTAAGTAAAGTACATCTCTTCTTTTAATCTTACATTTATTTTACGACGCATCTCGAATTTTCGCGCGAATATTAATTTCCGAACGCGCTCTCTGAATTTTTTATAAATTCACAATAAATGTGTAAAACTTTGACGCTCTCGTCGCAGTTTTTGTCGCAAATGGGGAGACTCTTCGAGGGAAAAAAAAAAACAAAAAAAAAAAAATCAAGCTCTCGCATTTCGGCGCGCGTGGCCGGGCCTCGCGTATCGCGGGCTTATCGCGGGACCGTCCGGGGCCCCGTTCTCTCAATTGTATCGCGTATATATTAATAACGATACGGCGAATTAGGGATAAGTATACGACCGCGCGGTCAGGCCCCCGGTAATCCTGTTATTAGCGCGGCGATTAGGGGAAGATGATCCCCGGGCAAATTGCAGGGGCGTATACCGCGCGTGTTTGGTTAACATAATCGCCAATTGCGCTATCGCCGATCCGCGCGAGTCTCTCGAGACACGATACACATATATGCATGTATATACGTGCGAGGCGATGGATGGCGTTTCTCTCAACCCCCTCGTCTCTTGGGAGATCGCGCGCGTCTCGTTTCCCTCCTTTTTAAATTTTCTTACTTCCCCCCTGCCCCCCATCTCCTCCTTCTCTTCCGCGCCCGCGTCCTCGAGATGTTGGTGTGTTGAAAATCCATTAAATTGCAGTTTACGCTCGAGATTCAATGTTTCACTATCATTACGTCGTACGAAGGCAAAGAGGATAAAAGTGACTCTCCCTCTCTCTCTCTCTCTCTCTCTCTCTCTTCCGAGACCCTTTGGGACTGTTAAGGAGGAGGTTGAGAAAATAGCATGCCCACTGCTGGCATGCGTTTCTAACGTATCGTATAATTTCAGCTATTTCTTATCTCGTTTGCCCGCAGTCTTATTTGCTTGTGTTTTCTTATACGGCATATTTTTGCGAGAATTTTAATATTCAATATTCATTCTTTACGCTTGTGCGTGTATAAAAACTATTGAGATTTGATTGGCGAGAGGCGTAAAAAATATCGCAATTTGCTATAAAAAGAGAATTTATTGCCTTAAGAGTCGACAGAAGACTGATCCGTAATTCTTATATTTTGGCCGAAGTACAAAGAATATCGCGATAAACTATGATATTCGTAATCAGCAGAATTCGTTTCATGTACAGAGCGATTTTTTTGAAAAAAAAAGTCGAAATTAAATTAATAATAAAACTTCTAAAAACGTGCTACTGACCGCGAATCAGGTGTAGCTGTCCCCCGAATTGATTCTATTTATTCTAAATTTTTAAGAGCATAAATGTAAAATTTGTCTCTGTAGTTTCTCATTTTTGTAAAAAATATAAAAAAAATATAAATATATAAATTTGACTTTCTCGAGGCTAAATATTAGAACTATGAAGGTTTAAAGTACAGCTAACGAATCGGTGTTGGTAGCACCGCTTGCTAAGGAAAGACAACACTGTCGTCCTTGTCTCTCTTGAAGTACAATGATGTTTGTGCATGTATGTACAAACATACACCAACATTGACTGAGAATTCATTTTTCAATATTGGTGACAGTGAGGCTGAAATTTTCTCATCAGTCCTGTCAACTCTTAAAGATAGTGTCATTCCTATCTATTTAAAAAAGTTTTAAATTTTATGTATAATTCAGATCTCTAATTTAAGTTTATTATATACGTATGTGTCGCGCGCGGTTAAAAATTCGTAGAAGAATATCGATGCGTTTCCTTTTTCGACCGCGTTTCCTGACAACAAAAATCAGCTTCATTAAAATGGTTCCGTCCGGTTCCCATTTGTTGCTCCCAGCCGTCGCACGGATCGCGTACCATGTCACATTATTTCATATACGTACGCACGCACGCACGCACGCACGCACGCACGTATACATATCAGACATATTCCAGCAGATTTTATTCGAAACTTTAGTAAAAAAAATTGGCAAGTTTTAACGTGTAATTTGTACTTTCCTTTTAAACTCTAATTTTTTTATCGAGATTTTTATAAAATACAAAACTTGAGTTTAATTGAAAAAAAGATTCATGTTATTTATTTTTGGCCTTTATTTCTGTGAATTTACGATGACGTGGATCGCTCGAAGAACTTGGTCGCAGTATACTTTAAACACCTCGGCGTACAATTCTATAATAACGTCGATACATGTTCGCTTGTTGATCGATTCTTGTATTTACAAAGGTGAATAAAAATTTCCAATCAAATACGAGAACAAAAGTGCTCGAGAACTTTTTCATCCCCTCCGGCATCGATCGTTTTTATCTTGTGGCGATCTCTCAGAAACGTTTATTTCTCATCGCATCAGTGGGGATTTCCTTTCGTTTGACCCAAGATAGCAATATTAGTCGTTAATTTAAAATATCAGTCACACTTGTTTCAAGTATCCTTATGGTACGTGCTGCGGCATTTTAATTTGACGTTTCGCGCAAAGGCAAATTATGTCACGCGAGCTTAACTTTTGTTCTTCCGCGTGATAAGAATTAATATCTCGATGCGGTTGTCGCGCTAGCCTACTCGAGCCGGAGTCGAGGCTCAATTTGCAAACATCGATTATATCGGCGAAACGTCAATAATTCCATGAATGACACGCTACACCACCCAGCATAGGTCTCGGTTTTTCTCAGTACTCGACAGCTGGAAATAGTCCTCTTCGAAAATTATCTGCTGTTTTTATGACTCGGTTGGCTTGATGGATTCGGAGCGGGATTTTGCAACTTTTTGCTTTCTGCGTCTGACAATGAATGCGAAATCGAAGAAGTGCTTGTTATGGAGCGATGACGTCGCGCTTGACCCCTGGCGTGATGCGTGTCGCTGACGACCTTGTAATTTCTACGATTGCGGTGACTCAGATCGGTGACTTGACGATTAAACAATGACTCGCAGTTAATTACGGATTAACAGTCAGTTGTAGTTATTCGACGTATACTAAATATAGGCGCTCGACGCCGATTTACCGTTTTATGAGATATGTTGCGTCTACATACCACACGATTGAATTCCCTCATTTATTATATATTATTTAATCAAAGATTCGAAATTCTACATTATATATATATATATATATATATATATATATATATATATATATATATTATATAATATATATGCGTATTATAATATATTAGATATTATAATATCATTTAAATTAGAGAAAATAGCATCGGTTCTGCATTCTGTTTTTTTTTAATGCTATAATTATCGTTCTTGTAACGAATGTGAAAAAGATTACGAGATAATAAACTTACATTTGCATTGTAAATATAGATTGCTGCGATAAAAAGTTTGATGGCAAACTTGTGTGTCAAACGACGCCGCATCAATCAATTTTCGATTCACGGATATGTCAGTACACACGTCAGTACACACGTCAGTACACACGCGCTATTCGTCGGGATTTTAGGATGATCGTAAATCTGTAGTGCATTAAACAGTAATAGCAATAGCGACTTATCGACGGATCAAAACTCATTTGCAACTACGTAAATTTGCATCATTGAAAACAATGGCCGCTTGGATTAATGAATTAAGATAATTAACTCTTAAAGGTTACATATGGGTCATTTTGATCCTCTCTATTTTAATAGATTATTCCGCAGACCTTAATATATATAATCGATAAGAAAAATGTTTAAAATTTACTTTCTAACTTTTGTTATTATACATGTCATTTTCGGCCAGGTCAAGGAAGATATATGTATACATTTTTTTCAAGCACTTTGAAAGCTAAAACTGCGATCCATATGTGATCAGGAATAGAGCAGAAAAAATATATAACTTACAAGCAGGTTAAATATCCCGATACGGCAAATACCGGATATTATTTCTGATTCACGTTTCGTTGGGAGGGGGGGGGGGGCGGGAAATCAAAAACGTTTTACAAAGAAAGTTTTCGAGATATCGTAAACAGATAATAATTGCGTAATATTTATTTGCACGAGCGTGTGTCTGTGAAAATTCCATCGTCCTCTCAAATATTGGCGTAGAATTTTGACGAACCGTTATTTCGACACTTTCTATTCCCGACACAGTTCCGCAATTAACGCAACCGTATTCCGGGGATTAAGCGGCCGCTATATCCTTTGGAGGCTAGCCTGGGAATTTTCGTCGGTCGACGGTATCTCCGGTCGTATCGCGCGCGGACACCTCTTGCAGAGGTGCTGTGTAGAAATCTTGGATTCTTCCTTACTCGGTCGCAGGAAGTCGTACGTAATGGCTCCGCCGTTGGCTCTGAGGTCAGAGAAGGTATATACGAGACGGGGATACACACAACGAGAGACGTATACCTACGAACGAATGAACGGATGGACGGATGGACGGATGGACGGATGGACGGACGTACGGACGGACGGGACGGACCGACTCTGCGGCGTCCGTTCCGCAGTCTTAAACAACCCGTAAAGGTTTCGGGGATGCCGCTTTCTTCGTTCTCAAATCTGAAACGCGCCGGAGCGTTAGTAGTGCAGAGGTGAGCGGCTGGGGTCGTCACTTCCGCTTACCAACCGAACCAGCATTGGGTATTCGATTTAAAAGTTTAATCAGGGGCTTATAAAATTATAGTGTCCGCATCTTGCTTTGCTCGCGCGACGAAGGAATTTCGCCGCTCCTTATCGGGTAAGGATTATATTATTAGTGCGTGAACGAGATTTGCATTTTGATTCGAATCAAAACCCGTCAAGTCAAATATATCATTGTCGTTATAAATATTGTTAATTTCGCGGCGCGAAATGTGTGTTTTAATAAACAAGCGTCTCGGGTATAACGGCACATCTCTCCCGTCGCCGTGCGATTTATTTATGATTGGCGCGATTGGCTCCGCACGCGCATTTCGCGTATCGGCGCGAATACAGATCGATTCTCCACCCACACGTGTACGCGACGACTGCGTACGTAATGGCTCCGCACGAGCACAATAGTATATATATATATATATATATATATATATATATATATATATACTATATATATTGTGTTATACGTACGCGTATAACAACACGTGCGTGCGTGCGTTTCGCCACTTTTATGCGAATGTACCGCGTCTCGTCTCGTCTCGTCTCGTCTCGTCTCGTCTCGTCTCGTCGCGTCGCGTCGCGTCGCGTCGCGTCGCCTTGTCGAGCAATGCAAGGGTGTGTTCGATCCGCGCGATTATTTGAATAAAATGCGCCACTACGTCAGAGACGCGAGTTTCGAAAGCTTTCTCCGGAGCTATACTTCTCTTCGACAGCCTGACAGTCCCCCTCCTGCCCCCTCTGTCGGGGCCTGGCCCAGGAGGAGAATGCGGAGGGAAGGAATAATTTATCCAAGGGGAGAAACAAGTGTGTCGTTGACGAAGAGAAGGACTCGTGCGAGCGTCTGCTCCGGTTGCCGGCCTCTGTGTGCCGAACCGTGCAGGACGCAGGACGCGGGCGGTTTTTCTTTCCTCTCGAAGGAGAGCACCGCGACGTGGAGATTCATGAGGCTCGACGAGTCGGACGGACGTGCCGATTTAGAGGATCGCCGCTGTTGTTGTTGTTCTTTGTCTCCTCGCTCGGCCGACTCTGACGTACGCCAGTACGTATATGCATGTATATAGCTAGCGTGTAACTCTGCTCCGGTAGGTCGTGGCCTGGCGGCTCTTCCGAGCTATTTGTAACGTGGTAGACGCGTCGATGTGTGGAAGGATAACTGTCGCTTCTCCTTGACACGCTTTGCCGAACGTCTTTCGTCGCGGTATCTTGGAATTTTTTGTCAATATCTAGATCGAAGATTTTTCGGAGAAGCTATCTCTCTCTCTCTCTCTCTCCTTCTCTCTTTCTATTTCTTTCTTTCTCAAACTTTAAATGATCGAAATGGTTGTCTTAGATGACAGGAAAAAGCAGCGGTCAAGTTTAGCCCCTCATTATTCGGGAAAAAATGGCTCCAAAAGGTACATATTCTATCGAATAAAATGATTGTTAGAAATCCATAATTAATCTACCCGTAGCTACAATTTTATTGTATTAAAAAAATAATTTAATATTTCAAATGGCACAAAAAGGAAGTGAAAAAGCCAATGAGAGCCTGGCTCCGTCGCATTGGAAATCTGAAATTACTCGCGATGACAAAGACAGCGGCTCTCTTTGTCATCGCGAAAGTTGGGAACGTTACACGCTCGCAACGCGATGCATCAGTGCCCGGCGATGACTTCTGGCGAATTAATATTTTCGAAACGACGCGTGTTCATTACATTCGCGGTTGGAGACCCGTGTGTGCTTCCTTCAACTCTCGGTACAATCACCCCACATGAATCATTAAAGAAACAATGCTGAAGGCAGTGGCGTATCTATCGTACGCGTGGGTGGTGCAGCTGCGCCGACGCGGGCGAAACCCGGGGAATCTTGGCCGCGGGTTTAACGGCTTTTAATTTTGTATCGTATCTGCTATCGCCTCGAGAGATTCCACGAGAACTTTTTATTATCGTCGATGAAAGTACCTTCACGAAGCACCGTTTAAAGAGCATATTTTTTTGTTTACTTACGTTATTATTATTATTATACCGTTTATTATTCTTTTTCCAATCTGAATCAATTTTATGTCTTTGGCAATTTATAGCTTACCGTTTAATTGATTTCTAAAACTTTTTTTGGCGAGTTTTCTAAACTTCACTTTTTAAGAAACGATATACCCCCCTTCCCCCCCTCTCCCCCCCCCCTATATGCAATCATATTCGATTTAATCGCGATAAAAACGCGTTCTCGCCTTGGTAAGCCGCGTGATTCGTATCGCTTCGTGTATCGATATGTCGAAACAGGAGCGCGCGGTTTTATCAGCGCGACCGACACGACAGAAGGCGAGCTAATTTCTTGCTACATAAGTATAAAGGGTGACAAAAACGTGCGAACGGTATATATATAGTTTCCGAAGTTTATTGAATGAAAATGCCGGCGGTATATTTTTTTGTGGTCGCGAGTCGCAGCATCTCGCCGAATCGAATGAAACAATGGCCATTATATGGAACATACTCGCGCGCGAGTGCATATACATACATTCCGCGGAATATCGTATCGCGTGCACGTGTGCATGCATTACATATGTCGTCACGGCTTGCTTAGGATCAAATAGACGGCCGTGCATGTGCGCGTGCGAGCGCGCGCGACAGACAGCTGTTCGTACCATTATGCTCGGCGCACGGTCGCATAATGCCTTAAGGACAATCGTGGGAATTCCATTAAGTGGCCTTGAATGGTTCATTCATGTCGATCAACTCTTTTGCTAACGGAACGGTTGACAGATCAATCGGCCGCTCGGGCACGAGAGCGACCCACGGGATTTCACTCGGCGCGCATCTCGCTCTCTTCGAGACGGAGACCGAGAGAGAAACCTAGCCGACTAAAGTCAATTACTATCGCGCAATCCGCGATACGAAATCGATCTCTCACGTCGCCCGCGATCATCGTGCTGGCTATCGGGTCTCAATAAGAAATCGAACGCCATTCCAAATCGATCGCAACCTTCCCGCTCTTATCGCCGCTTTATTCCTCTGGAGAATCGCGTTCGATGATACGATTATTCGCCGTGCTTCTTATCAATAAGCATTTAATATTTTACGTCGTTTTATTTTTTCTTGCAGGATGCTGGATAATTATGACAGGGGTGAGGTGACACCACCGCCACCGGTGAGCGGTTACGGCGGTTCCCCCGGACTCTTGGCCCTCCATTCCTCGCTTTACGCAACTCCCACGTCGAGGGCCTACGACATCGATTCCGGCATCGATGGCAATGACAGTTCGATGCCCATCGATACCCAAATCATCTCGGTACGTGTTTCTTTCTGCCAATTTCGAATATCGCTTGTACAGCATCTCGTTCTCCGCCATTTCTTCGCGCATACCGTCGTATTATATATACCTTCTCATGCGCGTTGTAAATACACCTACGTCTCTACGTTATTCACGACGATTCGTTCGCGTTGCAATCCTATTCGCAGACAAATGCGTGAGAATAAAGTCAAAAATCTCAGCCGCGCGGAACAATGGCGGAGGTACGATAGTAAAATCGTAAGACTCATTAATCTCACATTTTGTCCTGTCGCTTGTATTTCAACGACACGCCTATTATCGGCCAGTATAAATAAATATCTATTGTTCGCATTCCTTTCTCGGTAAGTACTTAAAGTTCTTCGGTATCTTCGTACTTTGATTGGCGTATATCTTTCAGTCAGCGCGCTACCTCTTTTAAAAACACCCTGCCGTGTTACAATGTCGAAAAAAATGTCTGCAAAAAATATATTTCATGAAATATGCACACGTGACGTTGTTCTCGTGAAACCAGATACCGAACATGCTGAGTGGTCCGGCGCAGCAGCGGCTGGAGGACATGTCCTGGCTGACTTCCGGCCCGTCGCTAGAATACCAGCAGGGCATCTCGCCGATCCCCGCGGGAGTAAAGATGTGCCATCCCGGCGGCGGCACTGCCCAGAGGAGTCTCAAGGAGCAACGGATACGTCGCCCGATGAATGCGTTCATGGTCTGGGCAAAGGTCGAGCGCAAGAAGTTGGCCGACGAGAATCCGGATCTCCACAACGCCGATCTCAGCAAGATGCTCGGTAAGATGCTTAAATGAAAAATATTTTCTTTCTCGCGGAACTCTTTATTTATACGTGTATTAATTGCCCTACCTAGAAGTCCTTTAAACTGGATATATTATATATTAATAAGTCGTTAGCACTCGGAGAGAAGAAACGTTATATTTTCTTCTCATAGTGAAGAATAAAAAATTCTCACAATTTGCAATGATCTAGAAATCTACTGCTTTTAATAGGACCACTGAATATTCAATCTCCCCTCTGTAAAACGCAAAACGGATGATATTTAATGAAATAAATGTTGTATCGTTTAAAAATGCAATTAAAACGTATCGGGGTTGGATACCCGCTATGGAAAAATTTTTCGCTCCCGGATACGACGAAGATGAAGCGTGCAAGATTAGAAAGGGTCTCGCCTTTTAAAAATACACGTACGCGGTGAAACAATGGTGGTTTCTCGCGGGAAAAGACTTTTCCACCGGAGAACTGGCTCTGGGAATAAGAAAGCAGGAAAAATCTTGCTCGCTCGCGCGGCGCGTCATCATTAAATTAATTGCAACGTCGGGCGAATAGAATTAATCTAATTACACATTGGACGGGACGAGGAGAAAGAGGTGAGAGACCTTGCTCTGGGGAGATTACCGGCGAGGGGGGAAAAAAAAGCGTTACGTTATACCAACTCGACTCGTTAACACCGATGTTTATTCTGTTGCAAATGCGTATAGCCACTACCAGCCTTCGTGAATATAACTCACAGCGTCGCGTTCGTACCACCAGCAGCCACCTGCGCGATCGAGATAGGGAAATCGTTTTCTTATCGTGCCACGCCATATATTCAAGTCCTCCTGTCAAATCTCGCTCCGATCGTTACATTATCGCTTGGCGATTCCCAACTAACATCTCTCTTTCCTTCTCTTTAACGCAGGGTGGACATTCCGAAGATAATACGATAGTCTTACTATCATCGTTAATGCATATTCGTCGCGCGATATACGCGAATCGTTGATTTCACGTAAACCGAACTGCTTTCAACGGCAGACGGTGGTTTTGCGGTTCTTCTTTCTTTCTTTCTTCTCCCCTCATTCTTGTCTGTCTCGTGTCTCCCCAGCGTTAAAACTGAGAAGCCATCATCCGGTACCATCCTAACGATCTGTCAGCGCCGAGCTCACACGTGCGCGCACGCGCGTTATCGTGGGCAGGTACACCTTGAATTATCGACAATTGGCATCCGCAACATTATTGGCATTTGAACGATCGAGCGGCCGTCGTGCAGAAAATTGTAAACTTCTCTTCTCCTAGTGTGTAACCACCTACCTACCTACCTACCTACCTACCTACCTGCCTATCCTACCCATTTCAACGTACGATGTATCGATGTATGTTTAAACACACGTGTGTACGACGTGTACGCGTGCTCTCTCGCCCCTCCCCCCCTCTCCACCCCTCCCGCTGACCCTTCTATAATGCGTCTTTCCTCTCTCTCGCTCTCTCTCTCTCTTTCTCTCATATGCTCTCTTCTCAATCTTTCTTGATTTGTTCGTCGAGTAAACCTCTAAATCACCAATCCTTCTTCTTCCTTCCTCCCTCCCTCCCACGCCACGTTTACCCTTTCTCTGGCGCTGGTTATCGATGCGGAGTAAAGAAAAGTCGTCATCAGGTTTATCGATCGAACATTAGGCGCGATGTTATTGTCATGACGCGGCTCCGATTGCTATGCGCGCCGAGTTGCCTTTGCCGCCCCCACTTTCTCTCTCTCTCTCTCTCTCTCTCTCTCTCTCTCTCTCTCTCTCTCTCTCTCTCTCTCTCTCTCTCTCTCTCTCTCTCTCTCTCTCTCTCTTCTCCCTCACATCTTCTTTTTTCTTTCTTTCTTTCCAGACATTCTACATATTCATGCGCGTGCAGTGTGTCGATCCGTCCGTTCGTATGTCCGTTAGACCATCCCGTCCATCCGCGCGTGCTGCGGCGTGCGCGCGTGCGAACGAGCAAGCATGTTGGGCATCGGCACACGCACATATACGCATACGCATACGTCGTATTGTGTTGCCATTTGTTTGTCGGTGTAGGGCGGGCGTATACCACCGATGAGGGCCGTGTGGGCACCTTATATCCGGTGACACGCGTGCCCGCGCATCTTTATTAATCGTTCTTCCCAACCGTTAACCCGTCCTCGAGAGATCTGTCAACATTTGGAAATTAATTTTGCGCTCATTCTAAATATCATCTCCCGACATCAGCGTCTCGTATCACGCGTCCTTCTCGCTCCCGTCGCTCCGACGCTCGTTAATTTCATTGTTAATTAGCGGAGCGGCGACGACGCCGGCGATTCACACGCTCGTATCGCGGACGGATCGACCCTGGCGGAAGGAGAAACCACATCGCCGCTCATCGTTCTTTATATACAGCGCGACGACGCGACGCCAATGCGTCGTGTCGCGGGAACGGCGGGGGAGGGGGGGAGGAGGGGGACCACCTACGACATATGTGGCAGCCCGCAAATAATCCGGGGCGTGTGCGTGTGTTGTACCACCGGCGACAGCGGAGATACAGGACTCTAACTGCCAACGTGGTATCGTAGTTTAGTGCCTCTGATTACCTCCCTTACTCTCCTATGAAAGACATGTATACGGGATGTCTCTTCGATCGCGAATGCTGAGGAAAAGTGTGGAGAAAAGCCGTGGCAGCCGAACTCGTTACGGAGCCTAATCGGCATTGAAGCTTTGAAGGTTGATGGCGATATATGAATATAGTGTCTGATTTCTTATTTAATTTTTTTATCGCGCGTTTTCTCCTAATAAAAGTTTAATTTATTTATTTAAAAGAACAATTAGATAAATATCTATAAATTGGGAAGAAACGTGTGCCATATACATGTATAAATCAAGGCTTGCCTTTTACTTGACAAGACAAATTGAGTCTATCTTCTGCTCTCGAAAAAAAAAAAAATGGATATAATATGGTTATATGTAAATATACATAATCACATTCATATGAAAAATTCTGATAACATATGTAATTTTTATGATCATATATTAATATCCGAAAAATAGCACGATATAATTTTATTTTTATATAATCATATTTGTTTTTACATAACCATATCTGTTTTCATATATAAACAGATCTAGCCAAATATGATTATATAAAAGTAAGATCATAGTATGCCAAATTCTAATATTATTATATATGATTATACGAAATTACATATATTATTAGAACTTTTTTTATATAATTATGCATTTTCTAACCATATAATATTCATTTTTCTTAAGTATATACAATCTTATATAATTATATAAATAATGATGTATATGATTATATATGATTATATATATGATGTACAGGGTGTTTCCTCTAAGTAAAACACTTAGAATATCTGTGTCTTTTGGTGGTATGAAAAAAGTCAAAGGCGAAAATTGTTCGATTCAAAGGGACTAATATCCTAATAAGTAAAAATCTTTTTTTTAATGAAACTTTTTACGAGATTTCAAAGGTCACTTAAAAAGGTTACATAGAATATATTGATATTTAAATGACTTTGAATCCCAAGTATCACAGCAAAAAATCTTTAATAAAATTTATTATATGTTTCAGTACAAAGGAGTACTTTTTAAAGAAGGTACATTTTTAGATATTTTTTTAAAAGTAGGTTTTTTTGTAAAGTCCATTCGTAGAATCTCTGTCTATTCTTAAAATTGTTGAGACAAAGACCTTGATAAGTCAAGACTTTTCTTTCTGGGTACAACTATGTTGCGAGAATATTTGTAAACATACTAAATAAAAAAATTCTATTGTATGTATGTACATATATACACTGAACTACTGACAATGAGCTAAATTGAAGATCATAAACTCGAGAGATTCAGCGAGTGGATTTTACAAAAAAGAATCTAGATGTACCTTTAAAAAAGATTTAAAGATGTATCTTTTTAAAAAATACATTTTTGAACTTAAACATACAATACACTTTATTACAATTTTTTTCCTAACGTGATTTTTGTGATTCAACTCATCTAAAGATCAACATATGGTTGAATTTATTTTTTATAAGCTACAGCATTAATGAAAATGATATACCATCTCATTTAAAAAAATGTCGATGACCTTGAAATCTCTTAAAAAGTAACATTAAAAAAGATTTTTGCTTGTTAAGATTATTAGCATTATTTCCAATAATTTTCGTCTTCGACTTTTTTTTCATACCAAAAGAAATGAAAATATTCTACGTGTTCTAGAGGAAACACCCCTGTTTACAATTAAATAAATTTACTTTTTTAATCTGTAGAAAAAGTTATAATTGGAGAGTGAATATCGAGACACCCTGTATATTCTTCCTCGCGAGAGAAGGATATGTCCTTTCTCTCGTAAAGTACCAAACTGCCTTCCGAACGCGGCGGTCGAATCGCGGCCCTTAAACGACGGATCTCGACGGGTTCGGTATCTCACTATAATGGTGCTCGGTGCAGAAGGGCCGATAACAACGTCGACCTCCGTTGGTCGATTTAAGGGACGGTACGCCGATTGAAAGTTATTGACCGTGTAGGTACTAGCCACCTCGCGCGCTATTTATCTTCACGGAACGTCTTCTCGATAGCGATCTCTCGATTCTCGAGGGTTAAATTATTCCATGATTACGCATTTTGAGAGATTTCCGTCAAAGAACATTTCGATCGCGAATTTGCCGTAATTATATCGGTATATTTGAGCGTTAAAAGATTTAATCGCAAAGAGGAGGATAGGAAAATGCGTAATAAGCCGTACCAAGTTACGGTGACCTTTCGCGATAGCCGCGAGGCGGGATAAGAGATTGGGAAAAGATTGGCAGTCGATTGAAATTAATACGCGCTCGCGCGCGCGATAGAGGAGAAGTGCGTAAGAAACTAACGTTTCAACTCCGAGGGAAAGGCCCACTTTTCTCAGCGTTACTAGGTACTAGGTACATACATATACATATCACCTTCCCGATACCATCCTCCCGCTCCTTACTCTCTCCTCGTCTCCGTTCCGCTTCTCCATCGGGCGGCTCTCGAACAATAGCAGCACCTCGACTGCACGGTGGATGAACTTCTGAGACTGGAATCGGCTCTGCCCACTCTGTAAATTGCGTTTTCGTAAAAGTATTCCTAGGGAAAAGAGGTCGGTCGATCTTAAACGGCAACCTACATCTTGCTACACAATAAGTGCAGCATGAATATATATAATACACACATATATATATATATATATATATATATATATACTACGCAAAAAATTAAAGGACCACTTTCGTCCATATAAAAAAGGTCAATTTTCAAGTAGTTGCAACTTTCTTAAAGACAATCAGAAAAAGATCAATAAAAAAGCATTTCAAAGCTTGAAATTTCTAGTTTTAGAATTTTTTAATGAATTTCAATTCTTTCTATTCGTTACAAAATTACATTGTAAGAAAGTGACGTCCGTCGATTGAACAAATTTTTCAAAAGTTTGTCCAAGAATACCAAATTAAAAATAAATTCTAGCATGATTTCATTAATTGGGTGTTAAAGAGTTTTAGCTTTAATTTCTTTTTTGAACGAATATTCTATGATTTATTTTCGCCGAAATATTCATTATTAAAGCAAAATCGAGCTATTGACTTTGAACGCTTATAACTAGTGAAAAAATGATCGTATAATAATCATTAAAAAAGCAATTTAAAGAGAAACGTTAGCACTTTAAAATGCTCTTATCGTTTTTTCAATCATTATTCATTTTTAAAGCGTAATTGTTACTTAAAAATCAAGTAAAAATTACACTTTTATCTTTTTTTATTTAACTCAATGAAAGTTAACGAAAAAACGTTAAAATTTTCATAAACTCTATAACATTTACAAGTAAAAACCATCTAGTTACTCGTACAAAAGGTCGGAGTGTTAAGTTTTTTTCTGTACATTTCAAAAACTTATATTAATGTTTATTTTACGATCATTTTTTCACTAGTTATAAGCGTTCAAAGTCAATAGCTCGATTTTGCTTTATTAATGAACATCTCGGTGAAAAAAAGCATAGAACATTCGTTAAAAAAAGAAATTAAAGCTAAAACTCTGCTCTTAAACACCCAATTAATGAAATCATGCTAGGATTTTTTTTAATTTGGTATTCTTGGACAAAAATTTTGAAAAATTTGTTTAATCGACGAACATCGCTTTCTTACAATGTAATTTTGTAACGAATAGAAAGAATTGAAATTCATTAAAAAATTCTAAAACTAGAAATTTCAAGCTTTAAAACGCTTTTTATTGATCTTATTCTGATTATCTTTAAGAAAGTTGCAACTACTTGAAAATTGGTTTTTTTTATATAGAAGAAAGTGGTCCTTTAATTTTTTTGCGTAGTGTATAATCCGGAAAATCGCCCGCAGTACTTCGGGATCCAAAAAGAAGAAAAAAACTATATAAACATATATATGTTCGGAAATAAGTCGTTTCCGAGTTATAGCCACTTTTATGTTAAAAACATAGTAATTTATTTTTCATAATCATAATCATAATTTATTTCATAGTGTTTTAACATATCTAAATAACTTCATTTCGGACTATTTTGGCGTTACCCAAGATGCATCACGTGGAGGCATAGTCCGCTTGGCATTTCTCTTTTTCAATTTAAAAAATTTTTAATTTTAATTTATTTTGTTTTAAATTTTTATTTTTTAATTTCTTTTTTAATTTTTCGATATTAAAGTAGTAAAAACGACGTTTTTAACATAAAAGTGGCTATATGATTCGGAAACGATTTGTGTTTATATAGCTTCTTTTCCTTCTTTTTGGGTCCCGAATCACCTTCCGGACATGCTGGATATAGGTCTCGATCGCCGTTTAACGGTAAAACGCATCGTCGAATAATGTAAAAGGGCCATGAATGATGAAAAAAATTATTATATAGTACACCTATCGTCAAAATATTCTATATAAAAAAATCTCTTCTCTCTTTTGATATATGTTGTACAGAATGTACAACACGAGTGCATTCCGTTTGTCAATCGCACCTGGAAATAATCGTAATCGATTTCAACGGAGTGGAAATCATAAACGCGGTCGTAATAAATATTGTATATATATCATAAACATCGATATCTAGAGCAATATAACACGTTAACAAGGCATTGCAATTCGTAGCGATTTATGATGTATTTAATAATCGGTAACATGTCGCTGATAAATTTTTTCCTCCTTATTCCCCCCTTTTCACCAACGTGCCCTAGTTTTGTATATTAAATTATTATCGCTCCTGAATTGTTCACAGTCTTGCCTCCGGTTCAGGATTCTAATAAATTTTGCAACTGAATCCTTTTTAATTAATTTGATAACGAAACTCGCCTCTCCATGGTCTTCAATTAGACTTGGTTTTTACCGAATTTTCTTTCTCTCTCATACGCTCTACTCTATCGGAATTCGACGTACGGAGAAACTTGTTCGCCAGCGTTGCTCGATTAATCCGAGACAAGATCGGCCTCTCGTACGATCACGAAACTCATTTGTTCCTTTATACCATCCGCGCGCGCGGGTCCACTGCGCATTAGTAAACTTGTTTCGATCTAGCGCACTTAACCCTTTCGCTATGGCAGAGTCCGGTCGAAAAGTAACCGTACAGTATGAACATCTCGTACGCCGTATGCAAATGGCATCCAACCGCGCGCGCAAAACAAGGCTGCGGATAATACTTGTTATTCATTTTGACAATAAAATAATTTTGTTTATAAAATTCAATTTTGTAAACAAGTAATGAGATATTCTTTATAAAACTATAATCTTTCTATATTATACATGACAAGTCAATTTACTTTAAATTTACTTTAGATATTTATTTTTATGAAATATGTAGACAGCTTTAAGAATATGTTTTTTTTAATAATGCTGAGTGTGATGTATATATAGTTTAAAACAAGGATTATTTTTTTAAATATGTATTTTAATAAATATAATCTTTAAGAGAATTTTTTTTATAATAATTTTATATATGATATAGTTTCAAATAAGGATACATTATTTGATTGTAATAGTAACAAAAGTGAAATATCTGTTTGTTTATATATTTTATGTATAAACAAGTTAAAGCGATTACTATCGTGAAATTTTATTTGAATTATTGTTATTTTATTAAAGTGATTGTTTTGGATCAGATTACTTTTAGTAGCGAAAAAATCAAATTGCTATCGTTCATCATAATCTATTTGGCGATCATTGATTAATAAAATTGTCCGACACGGTTTAATTGTTGTAAATCGAGCGTTTACGTTGTAAAAGTCGCGAGTTATTTAAAGTTACGCTGGTATTTTTTTTCTATTTGTAAAATCGTTAACCAGTGGTGGTTGTACCTGGTTAAATATCTCTGAGCAACCTCTTTATAAAAAAAAAAAAAAAAAAAAATGCACGCTTTTCTCTTTCTATCCATCGTATCTACAATGTCTCGGCATTACACGCGGACAGACAGAGGAAAGAGAGACAGAGAGAGAAAGACAGAGAAATCCTCCTTTAGTCATAGCCGCTAGTAGGCGATGCGCAGCATAACGAACCGTGAGACAAGATCGGGACCAATAATTGCACATACATATAAAATGAGCCCAGGCGAGGGAAGGATTGTCGAAGGAAACGGATAAATGGACGCGGACGAACACGTGCTACTACGAGTGCACGCACAGACATTTCTGTATATGGAAGATGAGAGACGATATGCGTATAACGATCGATCGATCGATCGATTGATATGAGCAAGAAACGAGACAAATCCTCCGATTTTGATCTCTTTTTTCCTTTCCAAGTTTTCCCGAAAAAATGTTTTTCCTAAATTAAATTACTATTTTTATAAAATTTCGACGGTGTTAAATTGTTGCGATAACGATCGATCGATCAATCAATTTTTTAATATACATGGGACGAGACAAATCTAATTTTTCTCTCTTTCTTGAAATCCAAGTTTTGTCGAGAAAATGTTTTTTTTTTTTTTTTTTTAAATTAAATTACTATTCTCGTAAAATTTCAAAGATATTATTGCGCGCGTTACCCTACATCTTACGTATGCATTATATACATTGCATCTATATATACGGTCGCGCGTACATATGTATTCGTCTGTAAGAAGGACGAAGGAACCGACGGGTTACCTAAGCTAAGGCAATAATAAGCTATAAGCGCGATCTCTGCATAGAATGCCGGGTAATGAGGTGGAGTCGAGAGTGGAGTCTGGCCGCACCCTTACCTTACCTTCCGACGACGCTTATACGATCGACCCACCTATCCTCGACGACGACGACGACGACGACGACGACGACGATGATGACGACGATGACGACGAAGACGAATCGTGATTGCAACATGTATCCTCGCTCGGTTGCGAAGAGATAGAAATAAATTATTATATTTATGAAAATACACGTGGCGCGAGAGACAGGCGAGGGGAAGGCTAAGAGGGAGGAGGGAAGAGCCCTCGAGCGTCGACGTGGCGTTGTAGGCGATTTATCGACGACTTCGACTTTTGTCCTCCCGGATGATCTCCGGCGCGGATCATCTACACCACGCCTATATCCCGAGTCGGTCAGAAAAATGACAGATGGAGTGATATGATAATTTGTACGGCGAACATCGACGCGAGATAATTTTCATCTTATTGTTAGAAAAGATTACATTTTTCTATTGTATTTGTACATATTTTACACGAGAATTAAAAAATATTAATTTTTACGAAAAAAAAAACATTAAATATTAGAATCTAGATTTAATACATGGAACTTTTTATAAATATCGAAAAAATTATATTTTCATCTTATGACTATTTCTCTATTATCCTTATATTTTCTTTTAAAATAAGTGCCAAAAGGATTTTTTTTAGTTTAAATGAAAAATCCTTTAAAGAATATAATAGCTTCAGATATTCTTAACATGTAAGAATATATATTGAATAGAAAATTTTTTTTATTTAATTATATTATTTAATATTTGGGACTGTTAATTCCAAAATGATAACAAAAACAATGTAAATATATACATAGGTTTACTTAATTTATAAAGTATTTTAAAAAATATGTAAAAAAGAAAATATTCTTATTTATTAATATTAATTAATATCTATTATGAGGGCTTATAAAGTATATAGATTTCGAGAATCTTTTTTGATGCAAAATCGCACGATTTATTCGATGAGATTTCTCACGCCGATTGTCAGTCATCCCGCAACTTTCGCAAAGTTCGGCTGAAGTTTATGGCACGATTATGATGCAGTCTACGTCCGTCCACATAACGCGTACTCTCGACGAGAACGTGTCACTGTCTTTCCACTGGCAGTGCGGAAATGTTTCTTTGCGCGGTTTCTTCGCGAAGCAAAGTCGCATCGTTCCGAAGAACAAACCGCGACTAACATGCGGCGCTTTTTCCCGGTCGATTCTTCATCGAGGAATCCGAGAGACAGACGTTTAACGTCCATCTCTTTCCTCGTTCTCGAGAATGTGTGGGAGAGACCGCGTGATGTTTGAAACGAACGGTGTTATGATTCCTTTTCCTCCGCGTCGTCAAGTACCTCGAAACTGCTCGTTTTTACGCCTCCTTCCGTGTTTCGAGATCCTTCATTAAGATGGCACATATGGCGATTATCCCTGACAGATAAGTCTTTCTTTGTGTCGAGGGGACACGCAGGAGTCTCGTTCTCGTCGAGATTGGCCGAGGAGGCGAGACGCCGTCCACGTGCGAGCTATGCTCAAATCAGTGTCGCACACTCGACATTGTGTACGCACCTACCTACGAACCTGTCTTTGTCTTGGAAAGTAACTGTCAAAGTGAACGTCAACGCTTGAGATTCGCCACATAAATAAAATTCCTGCAAATTTTTCGAAATTTCCGACCTCGTTCCAATGTTTAGCAGTCTGTTTTTTTTATTTTTTTTTTTTATTAAATATCTCTCTCTCTCTCTCTCTCTCTCTCTTTCCTATTTATTATCCCTACGAATCCCTGGCCGAATTTGAGAAAAAACGTTTCGGAAATGACAATGAAAATGATTTTCTCGGTCGTCGCGATCCTTCCCTTTTATTCACATAGATATGCGCTGCATCATCGATGCTACGCATCTGTGTGTAAAAGTGAAGGTGTGTGCGCGCACAACGCCGTCGGGAGATGAGATACATCACGGCACCGGAGACGTATTATTAATGGTGACAGTGGGCGACCCAGGTTGGGCGGGGTACGCGCGATGCGGTCCCACCGATGTGGGCCTCGACTCCGGGCCCTCCTCTTCGTCTCTCTCTTCTTCGTCTCCTCTCCGTCTTTTCCGTCGCGTAGACGCATCACGTAGGTACAAACGCATAGCGTATTTATGCGCGTAGCCGACGCGAATTTACGTGGAATTACGCTATTGTCGAAAAGCGTTTTGCGCGAGAAAGAAGCTGTAAACATGGGCGCTTTCTTCGAATCGAACCTATCATCTGTCAACCTATATGCGATTTCAAGAACCAGCCCCGATAAATTTACGAGCGTGTTTGACGCTATACTTTACGACGGCTGGCTCGCGCGAGCAATATTTTAATCCGGTTGTATGGAAGATTTATCGGGTATCGTGCGTAATTAAAGTCGTGGCGAGAGGATTACAAGCGTTAACTCCGACTTAATATTCTAAATGCCGTGTGCGAGAGGTTTCTCGCTCGATTCTGCTCGAAAATGTCACGTGCCAGTCCCCGGTCGCGAGTGTCCGCATTCGCGACCATATAACGAAATTCCCGTGATGCCCGGACGGAGGAAAGGAGAGAAGAAACGGCGGTGTTTAATCAAAGCCGGCCGGCCGGAGCCAGAGAGTGAATTACCGACGACCGCGTGCATAAATCACCGCGGAATCGTTAATTAGGCGGTAGAACGAACGAGCTTTCTGGAAAATGTCAACGACTGGGAAACCGCAGCATTCGCCGAGACTCTTGTCCGTCGTGACTTTGCGCGCGACTGCGCGGCAAAAGAGACTCGATTAGGACCTTTTGACACGCGTGATTTCACGTGCGATCGAGCGATCGCAGGAATCTCGTAATTTGTCGCGACTGCTAATTTTACATTCCCCGTTAGATTCACACTAGATAGATCCGCGCGAATCGATCGAGAAGCCTGTATTAGCATCGAACATTCTTACGAAACATTCACGTGCGTGAAGCGCGACTTGACAGTTCGATTGCCCGCGCGAGAAAGAGGAATTCGGAAAAATATCCAAATTAAGAGGGGCATTTCTTTATTCGTTACCCGATTACGCGCGAGGATTAAACAAAAAATTCGACAATTGAATAAGCGGACGATCCTGGATGCCTCTTAATCCGACGCCGCCGTCCGCTTTTTGCTCAAAATTAATGAAGTCGTCCGACGCGAGGCCTCGGCCTAAGCGCGGTAAATTAGAGGTACACGCCAACCATTAGAATACTTAACGAGGACATCACGGTGGGACGTAGCGTGCGCGGGTGTGATGATGAATCATCGCCGGGTAACTCACCGCGAGCGCACGCACGCCCAGGAATATTAAATTAAGTTTACTTATTGTTAGCCGAAAATCTCATTTGTGTCCCTTTTGTCGTGCGGAGTCTTCTGGATCCTTTTTTTTTCTCGTACAAAGAAGTCGACTGGTCGGGAACCTCGGAAAAAAAAAAAACAAGGAGTCGCTTGACGGGAAAAAGAAATTGTGGTGTGACAAAAGCGATATCCTTTTGCGAATACTTTTTTTTCTCTTCCGTTGTCTCTCTCTTCAATTTTCTTTGTCTCATAATAGCGTATTTCGAGAATATGTACATATAAAAAATATGTTGCAATTGTTCATGACGTTCATTAACATTAAAGAATAAGAAGTGGACGCGAGTCTGACGTGCCAAAGTGCGATTTCTCTCTTATTTTCCCGCCCCTCTTCCGGAGTCCTCCGGGTTAGCGTCTCTCTCTCTCTCTCTCTCTCTCTCTCTCCTCCGGAGAGTTGAAATATACAAAATGAAATATGAAATAATGGTTCGTGCCTTGTGGCTGGCTGAAGGCACGGGCGCACCCATATCTACGCCCCCATGCACCTATATACCTATACAAGACGCGCGTATATACATCTCATATATATGTATATAATATATAATATTTACCAATATAATCTCCCATATGTATGTATATATGTATATATACAGGATGTCCTATAATTGGTGACAAACCTGCTAATGCAGATTCTTGATATCATTTGGAGATGATTTTTCCTCAGCGTTCTCAATGTCGAGACATCAATAATTTCCGAGTCATAAAGATTGAAAAAAGACGCAAATTTTTTGGAGTTCAAAAATTTGCAAAACTATATTCTTCAGTTAATTTCAGATAGAGATATTTACTATAATAGAAGTTTAATTTAAGGCTTAATTACAAAGATATATAATGACAAAAATTGGTAACTTGTAAAAAATGATGACGTCCCTCGATATTATCGTTGAGGAAAAATCGACTCGAAACGGTCTGACATTAACAGACTTTTTACCAATTACACAGGACACCCTGTATATGTACATCATATATACATACGTCCGCTTTGCGCTCAAGTTTTTCGTTCTTGTCGCGAACATCTTATGTTCGTATTAACCCTATGCCTCGCTTAATGATATTCCGGCCTACCATGTTGGCATATTGAACGCAACTGAGGCAGATTCCAGGCTTGGTCGTCAGACCAAGACCCATCGCCGCCGCCGCCGCCGCCGCCGCCATCGACCAAGCCCACCTGTAATACAGATACTCGTGTATCTGTACATACATGATGTATATACAAGAGACCATTTCTGTGCTCGTTTTGCATCATGTATATATCCAGGCGACGACAGAGAGGGACAGAGAGAGCGAGAGAGAGAGGGAGGGAGGGAGGCTGTTCTCTCGCGGGCCGAATTAAGCGCGTCGTTAGCTAAAGGGATCGACCGACGATTTTATCGAGATTTGGGATATCGAGATGTATACACCGGAGGCTCGCCCCATTATTGTCGAGCAGCGTAATTTATCGGAGTATTTACGGACGCGAGGATCTCTGCCGTGAGGAACGATATATTAAAGCACACCGTAACTTTTGCGCGCCGACGAACATCGGACGTTTTTGTTCGATGAATTCATCTTTGGAGAAAAGGCATAGATATAACGACTAATTACTTTTTTTGTCTTTCAGTTTCTCTATTCCTCTCTTTCTGGTGTATTGAAATTTATTTAAAATTTAAAACTCAATTTTTAATGATTTTTTCAGAATATATATGACAAACTTTATTGTATTGTTACTAGCATTATTACTAGAATATTTATGACAAAAATTTATTGTATTATTATTACTACAAATATAATAAAAATATATTAATGAGAGAAGGAGGAAGGATAAATATTACAAAACTAAAATTAATTTTTTAAATAAAAGTTGATTTAAAAAATAATTAAACTATTATTTTTCTATTTCTATTTATCTATAAATGTTTACTGATTTCATTATTAGCAATTTTGGACAATTATGAAAATACCTTAAAATCTCATTATTTAAATATATATTTTAATTTGTAATAAAATAACGATATATGTATGTACATACTACTCTCTATAATACAATATATAATATATAATATTATTACATCCTCTATATTTCGACTGTTTATGCGGCACGCAGAGGGAATTCTAAAACGACTGGTAAGAATCATGCTGTATGTACCGTGTGTCGTTTAATTAGTTTCGTTCTTCCGTTTGTTTCTATGTTTCTCGCATTTATTGAGCGTGACTTTATTTCTTTCAGGAAAAAAGTGGCGAGGACTGACGCCGCAAGACAGAAGGCCCTACGTCGAGGAGGCCGAGAGGCTGCGGGTCATACACATGCAAGAACATCCAAATTACAAGTACAGGCCGCGGCGTAGAAAGCACGCGAAACGGACACCCGGTGCACCGTCCTCGCCTCCCTCGGCGACCAACACTGCGGGCAACAGGTCCAACCCTACCGGCCCGACGATTCATCATTCCATGTAAGTCGATATTGGCCTATACTTTCCACTAATGAAGGCACGTACGAGTAAAACCGCCACTTAATTGAGAGATCTCGGTAGATTTAAAGGAAGCGAAATGCACCGACGGCACTTATCATTTCCACAACATTGACGTTATATTTTCAAGAAATTTAGCAATATTTGAAAACATTTATCTCGATGAAGAAATATGCGTTGACAAGATGATTGATAAATTATCTTTAATCGGAAATTATCATGATCTCTATACTTTATTATATAACATACACTACGCAAAAAAAAATTAAAGAACCACTCTTTTCCACATAAGAAAGGCCAATTTTCAAATAGTTGCAACTTCCTTCAAAATAATTGGAATACGATCAATAAAAAAATATTTCAAAGCTTGAAGTTTCTAGTTTTAGAATCTTTAAATAAATTTCAATTCTTTCTATTCGTTACAATATTACATCGTAAGAAAGCGACATCCGTCGATTGAAATTTTCCAAAAGTTTGTTCAAGAATAATACTGAATTAAAAAAAAATCCTAGCACGATTTCATTAATTGGGTGTTAAAGGCCGAGTTTTAGCTTTAATTTCTTTTTTTAATCAATGTTCTATGATTTTTTTCGTCGAGATATTTATTGTTAAAATGAGCTATAACTAGTGGAAAATTGATCGTAATAATCATTAATATAAGTTTTTGAAATATACAGAAAAAAACTTAACATTCTGGCCTTCGAGTTTGCTTTAATAATGAATATCTCGGCGAAAAAAAATCATAGAACATTTGTTAAAAAAAGAATTTGAAGCTAAAACTCTGCTCTTTAACGCACCCAATTAATGAAATTATGCTAGGATTTTTTTTATTCGGTATTTTTGAACAAACTGAAAAATTTGTTCTATCGACGGACGTCGCTTTCTTACAATGTAATTTTGTAACGAACAGAAAGAATTTAAATTCATTTAAAGATTCTAAAACTAGAAACTTTAAGCTTTAAAACGTTTTTTTATTGATCTTATTTTGATTATCTTTAAGGAAGTTACAATTACTTGAAAATTGGCCTTTTTTATATGGGACAATGTGGCTCTTTAATTTTTTTGCGTAGTGTATATAATTATGTATTTTAATGCGTTGATCTGTCTTCCGAAATATAGATATATTTATGAATCACCCTGTCTCAATATCACGATATAGGCTGCGTCCAAGGAAACGCTATTAATGCGAAAAGCATCGTTCTATCTTTGTTATTTATTCAAAGTTAAATAAGGACAGGACAAGTTAATAGTTTTAAATAGTGTCTTCCTGAACGCAACCATAATCTAAGTGATAACGTAATTTAATTCGTAATCGAAATATATTTAAGGTCCAAGATGGACAGTTACCAGGGTATACCTCAGATCCCGTGGGGTGGCCATTCTCCGATCTCATCCCTATACCATCAACAGCAACAGCAGGGTATCCAGGAATACAAGTCGGAAAATAATTCGCTTTACGGTAGCCCGTACACGCCCATCATTCACACCCCGGACATATCTCCGGTAGCGAGTCCCGAGCCTGACGGTAAGAATCTTGAAGCAAAAATAAATTGAATGGCTAAATAAATTTATTCGAGATACTTGTATTAGATACACGTGTTAAAAAATTGATATATGTATAAAATATACGATATAATATCGTTCAAATAACTAAATTATTATCAATTATACGTGGCACGTACTTAGAATCGGGATGATTTAATCGACCAGGTGACGGCGGCCATCTATCGTCTGCTCAGAATCCAGATCCGGAACGAGATTTGATGGAGGGTACCTCGAAACAACACGGAGATATGACTGATCAGACGAAACGTTACACCTTTATGAGTAGCGACAGTCAGCTGCACACAGGTCACGCTAGCAATACTAGCGTATCGTCGTGTCAGAATTCCGGCGGTTATACAGATACTTTAACGTATAAAAAATCTGTACGTACTTTTTTTTTACGTACATATCATTTCTACAATGGCTATAATTTTTCATCTGTAAACTATCTAATTATTTTACATGCGACTTGCAATTTTAAAAGCAGCATAACATGTACAAATAAATTTAATTTCTTAATTTTTAATAAATAACACGAAATTCTCGGGTAACAGTCTCAAATAATTCTTCAGGTGGGTTACTTGAACTTTGAAAGACAGTCCACGAGCATAGCCGCGGTGGGCATTGCAAACGGTATGATGGTGTCGTGCAACAAGTTGCGCTCCGGTTTTGACAACGTTGGCTCCGTCACGGGCACGTTTTATCCGCCGGTCGCTTCGCCGCACGATCAATCGTTGCAGCATTACAGCGGCACGCAGTCGTCTAAGGGCACGAACTATTCAATGCAATCCACCGTCGAGAGCAATTATAATCCAGTCCAGTGCACCGGCAATCGACAGCAGTCCATAGGGATCCGCGGAGCCGAAAGTTGTTCTGGTAACGTTTTTTTCTCGATTATACTCATGTCAAATTCTGAGATTTGTAGTACTCATTCAGAATCAGGAAATGTGAACGTTCCTTTAAAAAGATATATATATATATTTCAAAAGAAATCATATATAAAATATATTATTTTGGATATAAAAAAAATTTTTTGGATTTTGCCAAATTATATCAGAAAGAATTGCAATAATTCTCAAAGTAATACAATGCAATTTTAATTTAATTTTTTAAATATTTATAATATCTTGCAGGCACAGTGACACACCGATACCAAATGCCGCATCATCAGGAATACCAAACGGACTCGGGCAGCGCTCAGCAGCACCCGATTCTTGGCGGCCACATCGATCCTGGTATGAGCGCCGAGGAAGACCATCAGCAGCAGGCGTTGCAGTTGGAAAAGTATTTCAAGTATTCCCATCCGACGAGCGTAGCACACTCGAGCCTGTCCTCGCAGAGTATGTTGGACAGCAATCATAACTACGCCAGCGATCTGCGTTACTACGGAGCACCGTCCCAGTTGGACATATCAAACTCTCAGTGCATCGTCGACGATCAGCAGAGCAGCAAGGACGCTCGTTGCTCTAACGTCGCGATCGGTCACACCATGGAGCAATATCACCAACAGAGTCTAGAAGTGTCCAAGTATCCGGATCATTCGGCCTCGCAACAACAGCATCAACAGCCGCAATCGCAGCAGCAGCCTCAGAGTATGGAACACGTGTCCAAGGCTGACGATGATTTCAGTGTTATACTTGCGGACGTGCGCAAGACCTGCTATAGTAGCTAGTGTTTCTTTCTTTACGTTTTTTTGGGGATTGATGAACTAATGTGTGGGTTTGATAGTGTGAAGACAGTTCTTTCAGATCGTGATTGAAGAGAACAAGGGACACTTGTACACGTTTTATGTCATCATGCTTGGTGCTACCCGAAATATATCAAAGCATTTTTATCTCGCGATAGAAGGTACGTTCTCTTCTTGTCAACTCCGAAAGTAATATTTTAATTTTGAATCTTTATGAGTGAAAGATATTGATTTGTACAAGTCAATTCATTTAATTCTAACACAATTTCACAGTTTTCAAATTCTTTGCATCTGTGTATAAGCATGATCTCTTATAGATTTCATTTTAACTGTGAAATTACATTCACATCGAGTTAGTAACATATAATTATCATCTGTCGAGCTGAGATAAACGAAATTGTAAAATAAATTTCAAAATTATAATACAAAACGTTATAATCTAATACTAATAATCTATCTAACTATTGACAAATGTCATCAAATTTTTAAATTATTGTTATAATTTTTTATTAGAATTATATACAACAATTTTATAAATCGCTGAAATAATGATTTATATTTTTATATGAACATAAACAATTTAGAGGATCTCATAGAAAACGTAATAACAGGCTACTAATGGTGCACAGCTGATCTAATGTAGCATAGAAATGCAGAGAGAATTGTACACTTCTGTAGAGATGTCACTTTCGTAGTTCTTCATTATTAAAGGTAATATAGAGCAATAGCAAAGATAATAGCGATAGCGAAATATTTTAAATTTATATTATAAAATTAGAGAATTTTTACATATCAGAAAATATGTTTTGCGTCAACAAGTATTTTTATATATTTTTACTCTGAGATAGCATATTTATTTTTATTACTTGTTTGAAAATCTTTTATTGTCGAACAAAATTTACTTTTAATATAATGATAGAAGTATGGTGATATTTTTTAATATAAAACTGATATGTATACGTTTTTGTTGTATAAATAAATTATCTTCTTGCTTATCAAGGTGATATTTTTATTATGCGAATTGCATATTAAGTTTAGTAAAAATGCGAATGATGCAAAACATCTTTGACGTGTATAGAGATGTGTAAAGAATTTTGGGTTAAACTAAATTATTATTACTATTATTATTTTGCTAATAATAAATAAGATTATTATTAATGTATCGTACTTAATAGAACCAATTATGTGAACAAACATTTTATCTGCATATATTCTTCTACAAAAGAATATCCCTCTACAAAAGATTATATAATACGTTATTATCGAATTTATCATTGTTACATATTGTTTACTTTATTATAGTGCACATATGATAGATGTAGCATATGTATGACACACATACATATACATATATTATACTACAAAGTATTATGTGCTCCTCATATATCCACACATCCAGTTAAAACGAGAAAACATCCATTAAGAAATTTAATACACTTTTGAAAAGTTTTGATATTTTTTTTGTATGTGCGACATAATAATATATTGTACAAGTAAATACATTTTAATTAATTAAGCATATACTAAAAATAATTTGTCAGGATTATATTGTTTCAAAATTACATATCATTATTAAAACACATTTATGTGTATGTATATTAATTCTTTTTATTAAATATATATAAAAAATATGTGTATAAGATACAACATTATGTGTAAAGCTGAAATCATACATAGTGTAGTGAGTACCCATAAATTACATCAAAGGGGGTTGATACAGAGTGATTAAACATTAATTTTAAATATTTCCCATTTTTTATATACGTAATTGTGCTAGTTATATTTGAGGTCTGAGATAACTAGAGTGTATAAAATCTTTTTTATCACACACGCAAACAAATATAATATTTTTATAATAATTAAATTACAGGCACATCAAGAAAGTAAATATTAAATAAATCATTATAAATATTTTAATCTTTCATTTATAGAAGTTCTCTCTTATTGCACATATCGCCCCTTTCTATTATTTATTATGCATATAAAGTTATTAATTGAAATTAATCTTGAAGTCTCTGCTGGAATCTATATACATATTTTTGTACAAATGGTAATATTATTCTATATTCACAAATTTATTCTGTCATATCTTTTTTATGTATTAATCCCCATTGATTTACACATAACTATTTAACAGAGTTGTGCGACGTTTACATGTTGCTGTATTTGTGGTATATATAAATGATGCCAATTCATCCAATGCAATTTATCAACAGTCCATAACAGAGTCGGGATTTTAACAGTCAAGATAAAGGAGTGAAAAATGTTTTATTAAAAAAAAATTTCTCCATTTGAATTTTCTCATTTATAGTCTCTAAGTTGCCTTTTTATCTAGAAATAATTAGCATTTTAAACGCTACTTTGTCCCACTGGATAACTTTTCAAATTAATTAATAATAAATTTTATTATTAAAATCTCATTTATCTAATCCCAGCTCTGTTATCAATATAATGTGTCATAAATTCCTCCATTGCATTGTTACATCTTCTATTTTCGTACCATAATAATTGCTGTATGACTAAATGACACCAAATACCGCTAGATATTTATTATAAATGTTTCGCAAACGTCGGATTACAAGCGTAAGTATACATATGTATTCTCCCACATTCGAACAATTTCTTTTTTACTATAAATGCAATGTATACAATGTATAGATTTTTCAGAGAGCATAATGGTTTAACCATTAAACATTAAATGGACAGATTTTGCAGTCTTGTTTACAATAATCCGCTAAGTAGTATCTCATTCAAAAACATTCGTTACAGATTGTTGATATTCAAAATGTCAATTGATATTAATATTAATATTAATTTTATTTATATATATATATATATATATATATATATATATATAAAAATAATGGTTTATATATATATATATATAAACCATTAATATTATATATATTAATATTAATATTAAAGTATAATTTATATTTTAATAATATTCTTATAAAGTCTCGTATATATACATATACAATGCTGCAAATCTTATGTTGACTGTACAATTACTTCAACTATTAACACAAGACTTTATATGTACATGCCTAGATCATTGTCAGATATCGTTATTTGTGTTTCTGCATATGTGCCTGTGCATATAATATGTACAATTAGAACTTATAATGTACACATATACAATGTATAAATGGCAGCTTTACAAATCATGCATATAAATATTTACGTACAAATTATTCTGATATTTCTATTCGTTCAAGAAATAAAATGGAATATTTTTAAATTTTAAATTTTTGAATGGATTATTTGTAACATATAATCAGTACAAAGAATATTCTAGATATGAAAATTAGTGGGTATTTATTACTGGAATGGTTTCACTCTTGTCGTAGGTGTAAATAACATAATAATCGGGAATGTGTATTAAATAAATTTAATGAAGGTAAAAATATATTTGTAAAAATCTTTGGAATATATAACTGTTGATCACAGGAAACAATGCTCTACGTATCTCTTGCATAGATATGGTTTGCAATTTTTTAATTTTTTATAAAGAAAGGTTAATTCTACAAAAGTAGAATTAGAAATATTAAAATATGTCATTACAAACATTGGAATGTATCAAACACTCATAAGTCATTAATTAAGATTCAGTAATTAAAATTCTGATACAATTTGGGTGAAAAAATTACAAATATTCACTCTTGTGGATATCGAAAAATGTTACAAATATCCATTCTTACAGTAAAATATGTAATCTACATAATTGTATGTAAATCATATATAAATTATATGTACTTGACATAAAACTTCTATCAAAGAAAATATGGAAATAAAACTTTAAAATATTTTAATGATTTCCTTTCCTCTTTAATTAAAATTAAATAAAAATTATATCCTATCCCTTTAACCTTTTTGAACATGGCTTACATTTATTGTTATACATTTTTTTCAGAGACCCAGTATATAAATCTAATATATAATGCAAAAATATTTTTGCTTGATTTGCTTTGGTTTTAATAATAATTTATATAATCTAGAATAAAATATATATATATAACAATAATTTTTTTTACATTCAAATTACATATTCTACACATAAAAAATAATTTTTAGAAATTAAAGTCAGTTTTTGTCTCAGTCAGAGAAAAAAAAATGTAAAATTATGAATATATACATATAAATTCAAATTAATGAAAGAGTATTAGAAGTTTTAGTTTATTTTTCTCCGAAAAAATTATTTGATATTCTAACTATTTATAATATTATTCTCGAGTACTTTTTTGAGTTTTATTTGTTCCTAACATAATTTCCTCATGTCCTTTTCCAGTTTTTTTTCTATTATGCTGTATTAATATTTTCAATTCATAATAAAAATTTCAATCTACAGTGTCCTTATACGTCATTCGTCCCATAGACAATTTTGTTTCATTTTAGAATAATATGAGAATATAAAACATTTCTTACAGGTTTTTATACCACATCGGTAAGTGCTGGTTATCTTCTTGCCATCAGATTTTCCTTTGCAGAATTTTAGACCACACGGATACCAACCAATACATAACTCCAAAGAACATGTGCAAGGAGCCCAGAGATTTGATGTGTCAGCACATTTGGAGACTAATAGTGATCTTGTGTCATTTGTACCCGATTGTGGCAGAGTAGTAAAATTATATACAGCTGCCATGAGTAATTCTTCTGAAGAACCTTTGTAGTATCATACACATTATATAACTTTACAGTTAATATTTATAGTTTATAATATACAAACATAAAATTTACAGTACTAGATTAATTTGGCAGATAATTACCTGGCCTTTGAATCCATTGTTTTATGTCATCATTCCTAGTATAAGTTGATCCAGCTGCTTCCGTGCAAAGTGTAGCAACATGTTTTGAGATCTCTTTAGATTGAGATACGTCCAGAAACAAGTCCATTGTATAGTTAACATGACCTCTATCTTCTTCTGCTACACGTACAGTGCCTGGATTTTTCTGACGTAGTTTGGACATTGCGTCAGATGATATAAAATCTACTTTGTAAAAATGATTCACAAAACACATGACTTGATATTGATTTTGTCCCCGTTCCTCTTCACCGAGTACCAAAGCTTTTATAACTTGAACTTCCTATAATTTATGTGAGCAATAAAGAGTATGTAGTTTTTTAAAGTCATTTATCAGAAAATTCAGTTTATGTTTCAGAAACACTTACATTCTTGAAATCAATGAGTTGTGTGACTAGCGTGCCATCGGAACGTTGGAATTCTAGAGTAATCAAATCTTCCGTAACATTAGACGAGATTGTTTCTAGAAGAATATCACCACCCTGTAAAATATAGTTTATTTAATATTAATAGTGAAATTACTCCTTTAAGATCTAGGTCAATTTGTTGTAGAGATAATATTCTATGCTTTTACGTCAAAATTTATTAGAGATTATTCGAAAAACATTTCTACAATGAATTATTTATCCGAAAAAAAAGAGACGATATTTTTCTACCAAAATTCTGTGCATATATAAAAAAGAACTATTGTTTATTATTGACATAGATGTGCGGTTATATATATGACCGTACCTGATTTTTGACGTTTATAAGCAAATGTGTAGTGCATACATGGCAAAAATATTGCAATACGACGCAAGTCGCGAGAAATTCGTTGAATCTCTTCATTGTCGCATGTTGTTACTATCGAGTTACTCGTCCCTTCGTCTGACAAGAAGCTGATCGACGAGCCGATCCTTGTGCTTAAGAAAAAGAAATCACTCCATTGAATATAACCTATCGTAGCAAACAGCTGTCTTTTTACATCCTTCGACGGCCACCATGTTTTCGGCTCTCAGCCAAGCAACCAATAGATATAAAGAGACAAAAATTCGCTTTTTTTAAACTGCAAAACCAAGTCTGAATATCTGCTTGGCTAAATTATTGCGAAATTATGTCGTATCGAGTCCAACAAAACCGGGATAATATTGTGGCTTAGAGTGAACATTATAAATTGTCAGAGGGGAAAAGGGAAAAATTGAAAAAAAAAAAAACGATGACAGATGTGTCTTAATAAAAACACACATGTCTCGTAGAAGGAAAAAGAATCGAAGATGAAGAAGTGATCTTACAGAAATAACGTTGTTTTAATATATTTTCTGATAGTTGAATCTACATTTATCATCATTATTGAAACGAAATATTTATACGATTTTGCGTCACATCACTTTTTATGCGCACGTTTTGTACTATCGCGGACACTGCGAGAAGCGGATACTCTGCCTTCCTCACTTATTCGTGCGGTCGATGATATTTCTCTCGAGGATTTACTCAGTACAGTATCTTCTCTAAAAATATACATATATCAAATATATATGTGTTACAAATCGTGATATTTATAAAAACAATAAAATCGCGCCAGACAATTAATTTAACTTAACTTACGAGAACTGTAAATGTAGTGCTGATAAAATGCTTGGAATCTCCGGTAGTTGTACAGGCTTCAAGTCATATACTTTTAAATGAGTGTAAACAGGAATCTACAAATGATATCTTTTATTATTAGATAAAGAGAGATTGAGAGGCGGGCCAATGTTGGGATAAAATTTGTTAATAAAATCCTTACGGATATATATATCATGTCGTTCGAATCTTACGTGTAATAGTGACGTATCCAAAATTGTGGATGGTACATGATTCGTTGGCAAATCAGGAAGTTGATAACGATAACCAAGTATTGGAGATTGCAGCTCTCTACCATAAGCTACATCAAATTGGTCAAGCTTTTTTCTCTCTGATTCCGAATGATTCATAAAAGAAATATCTTGAATTATTTGTTGTTCCGTTTCTATTCTGTTAGAAATGTTCATATCTACAATGGAACTCTATGTTAAGATATTCACAAAACGATGATATATACATGTACATTATTATGATGATACTCTTAGGATTTTTTAAAGATAAAGTATAGATTAACTTACCGAAAAAATATAGTAATTTTATTAATATGTATTATATAAAATATATTTTTGAACTGTCAACAGTTAGTTTTATTGTAATCTGAACATGCGTCGCAAAAACATATATATATATATATATGCGTCACTTGATAATATTTGATCAATATAATACACATTCTACATGTCTTATTCCCAACGCGTTACTTTTGAAATAAATATTCTCTGTATCGTAAAATTATATATATTCATAAGTAGGACAATTAAAGAATTGACAATATAATTAGAAATTTACTCTGTAAAATATAATTCTTTAAAATATAGATTTACATTATCACATACACATAGATTTACACATTTGCAAATTTCTTGGAAATTTTAATTTTTTTTACCGAGATCTTGTAAAAATGGAAGAAAATTTTATTTTAATTGTGTGTAATAATATTCATATGAAAATAAATTCTGAGAAATAAATAGAAAAAAATTTTCTTTCAGGCTAAAATCCTTCATTATTAACAGAGAGAAGCATGAGACGGGCTATACCGCCGTTTTTCTTGAGACATTTTTTTCTGCGGTATAGTGGCGCTAACTAGATTGATTTTAGAGTCGGTGAAACTATATGGTCGGATCCACTTTCCAATGGTAAAACGATCGATTGGTTCATATCCGTGCTTAGAGCGATGATAGTGAATATATTATCATCAGAAATACGAAATATTATAAATTTATTAATATGTTTTATTACATATTATTAACTGCGCGTGATATTTTTTTCATTTTAATTATGGTTGCGTTCGGGGAGACTATTTAGTGCTATTAAGCTCATTCTGCCCTTATTCAATTTTGAGTAAATAACAAAGATAGAACGATGCTCTTCGCACTATAATAGCGTCTCCTCGAACGCGGCCTATATATGTATGATGAATAAGTAATACGTGTGTTGTGTGTGTGTGTGTGTGTGTGTGTGTGTATGCGCGCGCGTATAATTAAATCCTTTTATTGAAATTATTGAAAATTATATTTTATATATTTATTTATATAAATTAGTAATTATATTTTATGTATGTATCAAACACACACACAAAATATAATTTTTTAATAAAATTTTAGTAAAAATATCTTAATAAAATACCGATCTCGTATAATCGAAAATTAATAAAATCAGGGGATCGATTACGTAATTTTTTCTTTGTGAAAAGTGAAAAAATTACATGATTGATACCTTAAATGCAAATCCGGTAATGAATGAGGAAACTGAAATCGGCTTTTAACATACAGTATAATTGTAATATTTAATAATATGAATAAAATAACATGCACATAGAAAATTTTATATTAAAAATAACTATGGTATGAAGTAACTGTGGACCATTAAGAACATTCCAAGTTGAAATATGCTATGTAAAACTGTAAAAATTGACGTAATTAATGTAATTTTTATTTTAAATATAAACAATTTATGATTTATAACAAACTTTTACATTTTATATAATCTCTTTTTAATTTCTTTTTTATAAATTTTTTTTTTCATTATATATCACAGTTTGGAGAATAATTCTCACGGGAATATTAAACATGACCTTGTACCAAGCAGTATTGATTAATGTTGTGATAATTAAAATTTATAGTAAACTGAAAGGATCAAACAGAAAGCTTTTAAAACTCATAAACACCGAGTGAAGGAATTTAATCGACATTTGGATAGCTTAACTGAACACTTTGACGTACCTAAAGTGAGCTGGACTAAATAAGTTTCAATGTTTCTCTCAATTATTTATATGTACATATTATAAACACTTAGTTTTAAATTATATTAAAGATATAAACATATTACATATATATATATATATATATATATATATATATATATATATATAGCATTATTTTAATCCTTAAATACATGTCATATGTCAAGTAATTTTTTTTACATATTTCTTTTTTTCTATTTTTAAAGAAACTTTATGTAAAATTTTATATTAAATGATAAAAGTAATGTTGATATATATATTTCAACATTATATTATAGATGTATATTTAAAGATTAAATACATTTTATTATATTATCTATAACATGTGTATATGATCAATAAAAAATTATACTTCTATGAATTATTTAAAATTCCTTTTAATATAACATATACTTAATAAAATTGTTAAGTGTTTTCTGTTTCATACATGAAATGAGAATATTTAGTTTCAGTGGGAGTTCTTCCTTCTTTTTCGTCTTAAATAAGTATGTATATAATATAAATATATGTTTAAATAAAATAGATAAAAATTATAATTATATATAATTAAAATACGTTATAATTCGTAAAGCTGGTACAATTTTATTTCATTTATTTAAAATAAAATAATGAAATGCTGAAATCGAGTTCAATAACCAGAAATCGCGACGATGCAGTCATTAGACAGTTTAAGCTGTCATTAGACCGGGTCTACAATAGATGTAGTAAGCCTTAAGCCGTAAAAAATTAATCAATTACAATTGACTTTAGAGAAGAATAATGAATATGATTGGTTCATTTCTTACGACTTAAGTTTTGAATAATTTTTTTTTATGTTAATATAAAAAATTATGAAATAAATAGTATACATATAATAAGTTAATATATATATATATATATATATATATATATATATATATATATATGTGTGTATATATATATTTGTACAAGTTGCATTAAACATACATGAAACATACCATGAGATACAGGAGAACAATCCAAATCGAAAAGTCCTTTTTAATCTGACCTTTCTGTTCGTTCGTTTTTCTAAAGTGTTAGAGTTAACTAATTTTTTCTACATTATTTAAAAAGAGTAAGTTAAAATATACATTATTTTATAAGACAGAAATTTATATTTTCTTTATTTATTCCTGCAACACATTTTATTTAATTAAGAAGAAATTATAGTACAAATTATACTATTCTACCGCAATTTTTCAATAGACATAATTAGCAAAGCATTTTATTTATCAAAAAGAGATAACTCTAAAATATTTAATTATATATAGTGTTTATTTGTTATCAAAAATACATATGTAATACATGTGTATATTATTATTAGAAATATATAATAATTTACTTTCAAGATGCAACTCACACAATTGCCTCTTGACATACAAGGAAATTATACTGTATAAATTCAGTAAACTAATAATGTTCTTTTACTGTATTGATATAATAAATTAAATATAGTCTTAAATCATGGCAAACATCTCTGTTTATGATGATAAAATAAAGGAGAGTTGGTGAGCAACATTGGTGTAGACATCAGATACACCAACAGCACAAGGTTGAGACCAGGAAACAATACCAACTTGCTTGCCATCAGCTACCAAAGGGCCGCCACTGTCACCCTGAGAAATATAGAAAAACATTTATGTTAATTTTTATTTTATTTTATCTTGTTAAATTAAACAAGCTAACAGATAAATAATTTGCTAGGATAGGAGAGATTGTATTCAACAATGTTATTGGTTTCTTACCATACAAGCACCAATTCCACGACGATTGTAGGCGCACAAGTGGGTGTTAGTTATAGGCATACTATAGTGGCCCCGCTGACATTGAGACGGTGAGATCACAAACTGGTTCATCTTCAGAAGAGTTTGTGCAGTTGGTCCAGTGGCGCTTGTCTTGCCCCATCCAGACAAAGTTGTCACTGTACCAGGAGCTGGCTGAGAGTCGGCTAGAGCGATAGGAGATTGATATTGATTGTATTGAATTGGAGATTGAAGCTGAAACAATGGAAACAGATAAATGAATGATTGAAACAAAGGAAATCAAATGAAGAAGAATCTATTGGACCAAGATATATTCTATAACATATCATCTTACAGTGATCACAGCAACGTCATTTTGCCAAGCATATCTTGCATCATCCTTGTAATTTGGATGTACTCGAATGCTTCGCACAGCGTGGAATTGTCCTCTATTGGGGTTAATGGTTCCAGTGAGAATACGAAGATTGCTTGGTGTTACGTTGGGCAGGCAGTGGGCAGCGGTCAAAATTTTGGTAGGAGCGATGATGGAGCCACCGCAAGAATGTCGGCCATTCACATTCAGAGAAACTTGCCATGGAAATTCACCTGGTGCGGCAGGCGTACCACCGACAATGGCCTCGGGTTCGTCAGCGAACGTCTCTATAAAACAATATAAAATGATAATTATATATGTCTCTTACAAAGCGATAGATATGTATGATTTTGGAGCATTTGATAAATAAGAAAGATGTAAGACAGTTGAACACAAAGTTCAAAAGATTAATTAAAAGCAAAAATAATAAAAGTATCATATTTTGAACTATACAATGTGATTTTACTTACGTTGCGTGAAAACGCTGACCAAGAAGAAAACAGCTAATGGCAACATGCTGGATAATTAATGCGAGCCAGGTCGAATATAAAATCAGAAGTAAAAATAACAATTTCTGCTCTCTTTTTATAGTGGGTTTATATCTGTATTTGACCTCGGCGAACAGCTGTTCAAATTTCTCACAGTAAATAAACACAGTAACGTTTCTATTCTGCATTTTGATGAATCAAATATGAGATAATTAAGGATTGCTATCTTAATTACATAGGATATGAGTTAAATGAGAAATTTAATTGATGTAAATGAAATATTGTATTCACTGAATTTATCAACTGAATTAAATAAAAATATTTAACTGATTATTTTAACTGAATTAAATGAGAAAGACCTAGGTAGCAAGCATGTGTCATTTTGTCGTCGAAAAGTAGTCATTTCTGGTTCAATGATGTCATATGACCGAATAATGTCTAATTTAAAACGTCTTTTTCGTGACGTCTTAATAATGTTGTAAAAAAACGTCATATCGTGATTCTTAAGTCATTATTATAAATTACCTAAGTATTACTATTTTTTAACTAAAAACTCATTAATTTTTTATAATATCTAAATTTATTAAAATAATTTATTAAAATAATTTTGTGTATAATTTTGATATTCTCTATATCTCAGGAGACCCTAACATGAATTTCCTCTATAACTTGGGACTTGATCATGACATTTGATCATGAATCTTTTCCTCTAGCGTAAACTCGTGAAAAGTGAAAAGTTTCATTAACGAATTCAATATTTGTAAATGAATTTTTCATTTTTTACGAATTCACTCTAGAGGAAAAGATTCATGATCAAATGTCATTAAAACATCACTAATAGGTCTAAAATGGTCATGAAGTCACGTCTTTTTAACGTCTTGAAATGTCGTCATCGGTCTGTGACATTAGTCCGTCATTTTTCTGTCATTTTTACGTCATTACATCACGTCATATTTGGTTCAAACTGACCATATTTTGACGTCAAAATGTCGTGTGCTTGCTACGTGGGAGAATGATAAAAAACATACATAAAAATTTCATTAATAGTATGTTAATAATATGATTAAATGTTATATGATAGTATACAATGTGATAATTAGGTATTAATACGATAATAATGACAACAATTAAATATATATATATATATATCTTTATTATTATAACGAAATTAATTATTCATCTAAACCAAAGATAAAGAAATCTAAAAGTAATATATTGTTCTCAATAATTTAAAATTAATAAATAATAATGCGAGCTGTAATAATTAATTAAATAGATGACTAATAATAAACGAATTATTTTCACTAAAAAGAATACAAATTTAATCATTCTTTATTTTTTTCTTCTTTATTATTCTTCAATAAGCATATAAATATATGATTTCTATTTTAGAGTCTAAAAAAAAAAAAATTATGCTTATAGTTATTGTGTTGAATTAATAATTAAGCAACAATTAAGAAACTTTTCTTTTTGATTAAATTAAATTTTTTGCTTGCCCGTATATCTTAATTCTTAGTAAAGAATTAAATTATATCGTAATTCTTTTCAATAAAAATTGTTATCGCATTGTATACATTTATTAATGAAGAGGTGTTTTATTAAAGAAATATTAGATTTTAATAGTTTTAATCATAATGTTTATTTTTAATATTTAAAATACATAAGTTTTTTTGATTTTCAGATTACAACTGATGCAATTGCGCGCATTTTGACATCGCAAAAGCATATTCTTCCGATTGACAAAATGATAAATTGGATTAATTTATGTCTCATATCGTGCCAAGATGTGTCTGCTTATGATGATCGAATGAAGTTGAGATGATAGAAGACATTGGTGTAGGCATCAGGTTCACCAGCAGCGCAAGGAACAACCCAAGAGGTAATACCAATTTGTTTACCGTTAGCGATAAGAGGACCACCGCTGTCACCCTAAAAAATGCAGAGAAAATTTTTATTAATTTTTGATATAATTTTTTCTCGTAACCATTTTTAGCATTTATAATGTAAAAATTAACCGACTAATTATTTGCTAGAATATAAGAGATTCTTATGAGTTACTCACCTGGCAAGCACCAATTCCACGTTGATTGAGGGCGCACACGTGACTGTTAGTCAAAGGCATACTATAGTGTTTCTGCTGACATTGAGACAGTAAGATCACGTACTGGTACATCTTCAGAAGCCTTGGGGCGAGTGGTCCATTTGCGCTTGTCTTACCCCATCCGGACAAGATACACAGCGTATTAGCAGCTGTCTGAGAGTCGGCCAGAGCGATAGGAGATTGATATTGATTGTATTGAATTGGAGATTGAAGCTGAAACAATGGAAACAGATAAATGAATGATTGAAACAAAAGAAATCAAATGAGGAAGAACCTATTGGACCAAGATATATTCTACAACATATCATCTTACAGTGATCACAGCAACGTCATTTTGCCAAGCATAACTTGCACCATGCATGTAATTTGGATGTACTCGAATGCTTTGCACAGCGTGGAATTGTCCTCTAGTGGAGTCAATGGTTCCAGTGAGAATACGAAGATTGCTTGGTGTTACGTTGCGCAGGCAGTGGGCAGCGGTCAAAATTTTGGTAGGAGCGATGATGGAGCCGCCGCAAATATGGCCGCCATGATAATTCAAGGAGACTTGCCATGGGAATTCACCTGGTGCGGCAGGCGTACCACCAACAATCGCTTCAGGTTCATCAGCGAACGTCTCTGTATAAATCGAGGTAAATAAGAAGTATGTGTAGTTCTTATAATATATGTATTATGATTTCGATGAATGAGGAAGAACTGAGATAAATGAACAAAATCTTTATCGCAAGCAATAATACCGAAAGCTAAATACTTCATTAAACTATATCCTATATGTTGGTTTTACTAACGCTGCGCAAGAACGCCGACAAACAAGAAAACCGCTAATGGCAGCATACTTGACAGTTAATACGAACTGAGTAAAAAATAAAACTAGGAGTAAAGACAACAATTTCTATGCCCTTTTTATATTGGATTTATATCTGTATATGACCTCGTCGAACACCTGGTCATATTTTTATGGTAAATAAACGCAATGACGTTTGTATTGTACACTTTGATGAGACAGATATGAGAAAATTAAAGATCACAGACTTAATTACATGATAATGTGAGTTTAATGAGCCGGAATAAAAAAAACATACTACAACAATGTAATGATTAAAATGCAATACTGAAGATTAAATAATACAATAATAGTGATGATTAGTGCAATGTATACAAAACGTGTCTTATTATTATTACAAAACTAATTATTCATCCAAACATAAAAAATATCAAAAAGATTAACGTATTTAGTCAGCAAAGTATTAATGAAGAATAAATATGTATGCTAAAATGTTTAACTAAATAAATAAGCATCTGATAATGAACAAATTATTTTTTAAAACGAGTGCAAATTTAATCGTTCTTTATTTCTTTTTTCGACATACCTTTTTAATTAGAATACAATCATGTGATTTTTCTTTTTTATAAATTTTCATAAGGATTTCATACAAATGAATTAGTTCATAACCAGTCACTATGTTATACTGATAATTGTGACAAATTTCTCATCCACATTTTACAAAAAATATTAATATTAGAATTATTACAACTAGTTGATGATTATTAACCATATGTACTTTATCAGCAAGTTTTCCTGTAAATTCAGAAATATTTGTAAAAAAAAAATAATTAATTTAACGTCAACATATAAGAATTTTAAATATATATGCCTAATATTGTGAATGATACATAACTTGGAAAGTCAGAAAAGATTGATAATAGTAACCAAGTATTAAAGATTACATTATTTTGCCACACGTCAAACTTTCTTCGATTTTGAATGATCTATAACATGTCAAATTAATTATATTGTTTTGTGCTAAAAATGTCTGTATGTTATCTTAATTCTTTTTGCCTAGTAGAACATGTATGTCTATCTAATGAAAAATTCCTATCACAAAAATAAAGATAGCAACTTCTTTTTGGATTTATTTTAAAGATAAGGTATTCTTCTGCTCATTTGGAAATGCGTTGCATTTCCAAATGAGAAACAATTTCATTTTAATGCAGCATAACATTTGTCGAAGTTAATGGGATGATTACGAAATTTAGAGAGACCACAAGCCAATCTCCAAGAATTGAAAGTAACGCTATAACAAATATGGCATGAAATTTCTCAAGCCACAATTAGAGCTTGCATTAATATGCGTGAGCGTCTACAAGAAGTAATTCGAAAACGTGGTAGAAATACGCATTTTTAAGCGCAAACATTTCCACACCTCGCTCAAACACACACACACATACACACACACACACACACACACACACACACACACACACACACACACACACACATGATGCGCAAAGTCCGACCAGCAACCTCCTCGTGGTGCGCATCGGGTAATGCTAATGCTGGCGATAATTGACAAAAAATGCATGGGTAACTTTAAAACGCCATAACTCCGCGAAAAATAAATCGTATCAACCACAATTTTTTTTTAATTTGCAAAGGAAAGTCTAAATTTTACGATGGTTGTCATGATATTGGCGAAAAAAATTTATTCCACCCCGTGGAGTGCGTCAAACTATGTAATTTTTTAAAAACGAAACACGTCCTCACTTTTGAAAGGGCGGCGGAAAGGGGAAAGGAGAAGTTCAAAATCTAACAAATGCTTTTCAAAGTAGAGACTTTAAGCTTTAAAATAAAAAAAAATATTTTTCAAATACGACCATTTTTGACGGAGTTATGCTTATTTGAAATCATGCAAAATTTTGCATAAAACATATGCGATTTTAATCGCCAGTGTATATAAGTTTCAGAGTGTAGCCTTTTATCGTTAAAAAAAAATAGGTTTAAAAGTTATAATTCCGCAGATAGGCACAACATAAAAAATAAAAAACTAAATATAATTTATAGAAATAAAACATTTTTTTATTTTAATTATTATTGATTTTTATTTAATTATTGATATTAAATATTATATTATACAAGCTGTTATTGAGCAAAATTGTGATTGTAGCCATATACGAAATATTATAAAATATCAAAAAAACAAACTTTCCGTTCAACTCAATTAATTAATTTACTACAATAAAGTTTTTTATTATATATTGAAAAAAATTTTCAAACAATATTATATTGATTACTAACATTAATTTGATTGATTTATTAAACTGCATTATATATGACATGTAATCGAAATTATACGTACATACATATATAAACACATATTAATGAATATTATTATTAATAAGATATATTACTTGTTAATTGTGCCAAATGTATGTTCAAAGTGCTGTACTATTATAATAACAAATATCTACCGTTTTGTGCACATATAATTCCTGACTGAATTGAAATTTATTGCAAATATACCTTAATTTTTAATTAATCAAATAATTAAATTATATATTATAAATCTTTAATAAAAATTATTGGTAAGGCATTTTGTACATTTAACAAAGAGATAAATTTACTAAATTTGATGATAGTATTTATTGTTAAAAATTATTTATTGTTAAGCATAAATTTTTTGATTTTTAGAATGCAACTGCTGCAATTGCGTGCCTCTCAATATCGCAATAGCATATTCTTTCGATGTATTAATGTGATACCTAAATCGAATAGATTCATGCTTAATATTGTGTCTGCCTATGATGATTGAATGAAAGTGAGATGATGGTAGACATTGGTGTAGACATCAGGTTCACCAACAGCGCAAGGAGCAACAAAGGAAGCAAGATTGACTTGCTTGCCATTAGCGATCAGAGGACTGCCACTGTCACCCTGAGAATTTTCGTTAATCTTTAATTAATTTTATTTCGAACCTTTTTAGCAATTTTATTGTACAAACCAGCGGATAAATCACCTCAGAATAGGAGAGATTATTTAATAATGAATGTTATAGATATTTGCCGAGCAAGCGCCAATTCCACGACGATTGTACGCGCACAAGTGGCTGTTAGTTAAAGCCGTATTATTAATCTGTTTGCATTTAGACAGTGAGATCACGTTTTGGTTCTTGGGAAGACTCCGCGCGAGAGGTCCGTTCGTTTTTTGTGAAACTTCATCCGGACAAAGTACATAGAGTACCGGGAGCTGACTGAGACTCGGTTAAAATGACGGGAAGTTGACAGCGGCTGAATGGAATTGGCGCTTCAACCTGAAGTGAAGAAACCAGATAATGATTGATACAGAAAAAATAAAATAAAACTATTAGACTAAAATATTAAATTATTCTGTAATATGTAAACTTACGGTGATCACAGAGACGTCATTCATCCAAGCGTACTCTACACTGTCTTTGTAATTCGGATGTAGTCAGACGCTTTTCACAGCATGGAATTGTCCTTTAGTTTGCTCGATACTTCCAGTGACAATATAGAAATAGTTATAAGGTTCCTATACGATGTCCTGCACACAGTATGCAGCGGTCAATATTTTGGTGGGAGCGATGATAGAACCGCCGCAGATTTGCTTGCCGTTTACATTTAAGGAAACTTGACACGGAAATTCACCTGGTGAGGCAGGGTACCACCGACGATCGCCTTGGGTTCATCAGCGAACGTCTCTAAATCGAATAACTCGAGTATGATAATTATATAAGTCTCGCATAAAATAATAAACATGTGTTAATTTAGAGTGTTCTATGCAAGAGAGAAATGAAAGATAATAAACATGTTCAAAGGAAAAAAAACATACTATTTTGTTTATTTATATGATATAGTTTTACTTACGCTGCGCGAGAACGCCAACGAATAAGAAAATTGTTAATGATAGCATGCTTGATAATTAATGCAAGCTGGATCGAAAATAAAACCAGGAGTGAAGACAACAATTTTTATGTCCTTTTTATATTGAAGTCATATCTCTTCAACCTCGATAAACAGTTGATCCCATTTATTTACGGTAAATAAACGCAATAATGTTTGCATTATGCACTTTGATGAGATTGATATAAGAAAATCAAAGATCACATACTTAATTACATGACATATGAGTTTAATGAGAAAGAATGATAAAACAGACGATAACAGTATGACGATTAAAACGTACAATAATGATGATTAAATAATAATAATGGTAATGATTAGCGAAACGTATCCAAAATATGTCTCTTCATTATTATTGTAAAAATAAATCTTCCAAATATAAAAAATTTAGATCAGCAAAGTATTAATGAGGAACAATAATGAATGCTGGTAAGGAATAAATTATTTTTTAAAAGAAATTCTGTCACTCTTTATTTCTTTTTCGTCATATCTTTTTAATCGAACACAATCATGTGATTTCTATTTTCTATATAAATCTTAAGATTTATACAATGCATTAGTTTATGACCTGTCACTGTTATACGGATAAAGATGTAGTAATAGAAAAAAAAATTTTCATTCATATATTCAAAGAACATTGCTATTACAATTGCTGTAACTAGTTTTGATTATCAATGATGCACATTTTTTAGGCTTACATATCAACAAAAGTTTTCCTTTAAATCTATAAACATTTATAAAAAAAAATAATTATTTTAACAGATGAATGTCATTGCAACATATAAAAATTATAAAAAAATATAGATGTATTGCGTTACTAATAATAATGATATTAACAATATGCTACTAATTTCGATGAATATTCAGTAAATTAAATATATATATATATATATATATATATATTTAATTTGCTGAATATTATAATAAATATCTGCTATTTTGTACACAGTGATCTAATTTTTGAATCAAAATTTATTGAATATATATCGTAATTCTTAATTAATTAAATAATTAATTAAATTATTAAATTATATATTCCTTAAATTATTAAGTTATTAAATTATAATTCTTTAATAAAATAATTAATAAGACATTTTGTATATTTATCAAAGAGACAAAATTATTAAATTTAATCAGAGCGCTTATTTGTTAACAAATAAGAGTTTCTTTGATTTTCAGAATGCTGCACACTTGAATGTCTTTTAAACATCCTAATAGCATTCTTTTTATGACGTGACAAAAAAGATAAATTCATGCCACTTATCGTGCTAAGATGTGTTTGTCTATATGATAGAATAAAGTCACGATGAAAGAAAACATTGATGTGGGTCACAGGTTCAACAGAAGTGCAAGCACTCAAGATAACAAAACCGATTTGCTTGTCATTAGCGATCAGAGGACTGCCACTATCACCCTAAGATATGTAAAGAAACGTTTTTGTTAATTTTTTACTTCATTTTATTTCGAGTTTTTCTAGCAGTTGTGTTGTATAAATTAGAACAATCATCTATCAAAATAGAAGAAATTATTTAACAATCGTTACTCACCGAGCAAACAGTATTTTCATGATTTAACGTATATAAAAAGTCAGGTTTATAAAACTGCTCATATTGATTCAGTGAAATCACAGACTGGTTAATCTTCAGAAGAGTTCGTGCAAGTGGTCCAGTGGCACTTGTCATGCCCCATCCAGACAAAGTAGTCACTGTACCAAGAGCTGGCTGAGAGTCGGTCAGAGCGATAGGAGATTGATATTGATTATATTTAATTGGCGCTATAAGCTGAAACGATAAAAATAAATAAGTAAATGACTGAAAGAAAAAAAAATGAAAAAATTATTGGATCAAAATATATTCTGTAATATATCAACTTACAGTGATTACAGCAACGTCATTCATCCAAGTACTTCTTTGCAGGCCGTCATAATATGGATGGATTCGAATACTTTGCACAGCGTGGACTTGTCCTTTAGTGGCATCGATGGTTCCGCTAACAATACGTAAATTGTTAACAGATTCTATGAAATCCACGCAATGACCAGCGGTCAATATCTTAGTTTGTGCAATGATGGAACCGCCGCAGATATGTTTGCCCTTATAATTCAAGGAGACTTGCCATGGAAATTCGCCTGGTGCGGCAGATATACCATTAATGATCGCTTCAAGTTCAACGAACATCTCTAGATCAAATAAGTCGAGTTACATAATAATTACATATATCTTCTAAAAAAATAAACATAATTTAAGGTGTTTGATAGACGAAAAAAATATAAAGTACGGATAAACAAAATATTCGAAGATAAAATTATGCACTTCGATGAGATAAATATGAGGAAATCAAAGATTACAGACTTAATTATATGACATGTCAGTTAAGAGGATGCCGGACTACCGAACAAATTCTAAACTAACAAAACAATATATTTGCTTAATATAAAAGTTACATTTATACACATAAAATAAAATAGGTTTTTCTTTCTCAGAATTGCATGAAACAATATTTGTAAACTTTTAGAGAAATGAGTTTAGATAAAAAATATTTGCCTGAAAGAAATATTGTGCTGCCACGGTTAAAATTAATTATCGATTATACAATGTTACCTTTTTCAAGTTTTTATTAACAAGTTTTTCTATAAATTCACAAGCTTGTAAAAATAATTATTGTTTCAACAGATAAACATCATTTCAACATAAGAATTATAGTGATATTTAGTTTGTTCAATATTGTGGATGATATATAATTTTTTGACAAGTTAAAACAAATTTATAACAGTAACCAAATCTAATCAAAAGATGTGAGTGTGTGTCAGTTCAATGTTGATTCAATGTCTGAGCGATTGAGAATTTGCAGGGTTGGGAAGTAACGCGTTACTTGTAACGTCGTTACTGTTACAGTTATACTTTTTTTCGTTAGGTTACAAATTTTGTTTGTAATGGAAAAAGTAACTTCGTTACATTTTTCGATAACAAGTAACGAAATTAACAGTTACTTTTATTGTTACTCTGCAGCACACGTCTTTAAAAGATGCTTAAAAGACGACTTACCTTTAATTGTAAGATATTTAAAAGGCAATAAGACGTCTTTAAGTTGTCTTTTAAACATCTCTTAAGATTTAATTTTTAATTAAAGATGATTTTTTGGCTTTTCTGTACTCTCTAAAATTTTTTCGAATATACTTGAATATATTCTACTTTTTCCAAATATAATTTTCAACGAAACATAGATATTTTTTGTTTCTTGCATATGCGCGCATTTTATATGGTACATGTAACATATACTATAGATACATATGCACATATGCGTGAAATGGAACTTACGAATTGATAAGAGTATTGAAATGCAATCACAAAGAAATTGCTGGAATCTTTTTCTAGTATTTTTCTACTTTGTAAAAAAACATTTAAGTAGACAGATAATTCAATGATTAGTCAAGAATTCGATATTATAAAAATTATTGTATTGTGTTAGAATTTTAAAATAAAAAAAATTAAAGAGACGTGAAGAAAGCGATTTTGATCATATTTACAAATCTATTGAAAGTAAACTAACAATAAAAAAATTATTTTATTCACATTTACAAAATTTAAAAGTGTTTAAGAAAGCTTGTTCACACTTTTTTTAAAAGTTTCTCTTATTTAAAATAATTTATTATTATCAAAATTATTATATACTTTATATTAAAAGCGATAGCCCTATCAAAATTATATCATTTTGATTATTTTAATGTAAAATAATGTTTAAAAAGTTTTTAGTGTTTAGTGTAAAAGTTTGATCTTGTATTTAAAAAATGTTTATGTAAAGTTTGTATACAAAAAAAGTGACGGAAATTGTAACGATTCGTTACTTTTTGAGTAACGGTAACGAGTTACTTTTTAAAATTAGTAACGAATAACGATAACGAGTTATTTTTATAAAATAACTTTCCTAACTCTGAAAATTTGTCGAGTCGAATTGGAGATCGATTTTTGTGCAATATTGATTTCTTATTTTTGAATGTTTCATCTAAGATTATTAAGTATCTAAGATTATATTAATTGCAAGCACCGATGAGATACTGTTACAGACGGTCAGTCTTATGGAAGTAAGCATAGCATAAAATAAACTTATTGCGCGATACTTAAATAAATTATTTATAAATTAGTATTAATACAGTAAATTACTTGAAAATAATTGCTGTGCACTGTTGTAGGTAAGTAAATTTGTGTGTGTCGGTAAAAAAAGCATCGAAATATGATACACTAAAATTTATTTTGTTACTCTCAAGACAGCTACATAAAAGATTTATACATTTCCGATAATAAAACAATAAAGCATGATCAGTTAAAATATTCATATAATTCAAATAGTCGTAATTATCTCTAATGTGTCAAAACAGTCAATATATAATGAGACCGTTCTTCAATTATCTCTAGGTTTCCCCTGCGTCCCTTTAATATTTATGAAAAGGATGTTAAAAGAAGGCCGATTTTTGCCTTTAAGAGTGTAAGTAAAAGGAAAATTGTTTTTTTTATAGATTTTGATCTTTTGAATTTTTGCGGTTGAATTGTTGCGGTTCCAATTTCGACAAAGAAGACGAGATTAAAAGAAGCAAAAGGTTAATGTATAAGAAGATAGGGAAGGTGAAGTGGACAAAGCACAACACGTACTCACACACAGTTTACAAAATCATAGCAAGTTTACAAAGTAACATACACTTTATTTAATAAATCAAAGAAAACTATTTATAATTATATACACAATCAGAAGTTCTTATTCTTCAAGTTATTTGCAGAGAGCATTTTTGCAATTCTTTCCTTCCACGTACACTCGATTGTTTACACTTTCCTTTACAAACGTACACAAAACATACTTTTTTTAATCTTTTTCTTCATCAACCCTCCAAAAAAATTCATATGCGGACGCGTTTTATAGTGGCTCAATACATTTCATCCGAAGTTCTACAAATATATCACATTTTTGTTCAATTTTTAAGGTGTTACCGAATGCTCATGAACTTTTCGATAGTTTTATCATATTCAGAAGATCAAAATCTATAAAAAACATTATTTCTTTTATTTATAATTTTAGAGGCAACAATTGGTCCTTTTTTAACATTCTACTTTGTCCGTGGCTCAGTATTAACAGTATTACCTCACCGGTGTTGCAAATAATTTTTTTATGATTATTAGTAATAAATATGATAAATTTACGAATATTAAAAATTATATGCGCAAACAGGAAAACAGCTTTGAATCTTTTGGCACTCATCGTTAAATGTTGTTTTCTCACGGAAGTCGAACAATGACTGAGACCTTCTGTACTTCATAGGGAAAGGATATCCTACCCGTTCTTACTCGTTCAAAAGTTTTCGTTCAACGGTTTTCAAATAGAAGTTTGTCCAGCAAGGGGTTTGGAAGTGAATTTCTTGTCGTTAATACGTTGAATACGACGAGGGGTAGAATACTCAAGGTTGGGAAGTAACGTGTTACTTGTAACGTTACTTTTTTCGGTAACTGTAAGAATAACGACGTTACAACTTTTGTTTGTAACGGAAAAAGTAACTACGTTACATTTATTGATAACAAGTAACGAAATTAACAGTTACTTTTATCGTTACTTTCCAGACAGCACATGTTTTGTAAAAAATGCTTAAAAGACAACTTAAAGACGTCTTATTGTCTTTTAAATATCTTTAAGATGTCTTTCGTGCTGTCTGTAATTATTTCGAATATACTTGAATATACTTAAATATACTAGACTTTTTTCGAATATAATTTTCAAATAAAGAAACATAGATATTTTTCGTTTCATGCATATGCGCGCATTTTATGTGGTACATGTAACATATTCTATAGATACGTGTGCACATATGCGTGAAATAGAATTGTTAGAAATTGATAAGGGTATTGAAACGCAGTATCACAGAGAAACTGCTAGAATCTGTTTCTAGTATCTTTCTACTTTGTAAAAAAACATTTATGTAAACAGATAATTCAATGATTAGTCAAGAATTCGTTGTTTTGAGAATTATCGTATCGTGTTAGAATTTTAAAATAAAAAAAATTGAAGAGACGCGAAGAAAGCGATTTTGACCATATTTAACAAATCTATTGAAAGTAAACTACAATAAACTACAATAGAAAATTATTTTATTTACTTTTGCAGAACCTAAAACTGTTTAAGAAACTTTGTTTACAATTTTTTCAAAAGTTTCTCTTATTTATTAAAATAATTTATTTATTATCAAAATTATTACATACTTTATATTAATAGCGATATCACTATCAAAATTATATTATTTTGATTTAAAATTATGTTTTTAATGTAAAATAACGTTTAAAAATTTTTAGTGTTTAATGTAAAAATTCGATCTTGTATTATATTTTAAGTAACAGTAACGGTAACGAGTTACTTTTTGAAAAAAGAAAGAAGTAAAGTTTTTCAACTTTGAGAATACTTCAGTCAAGATGCATCAATTTTTGCCGACTCGTTAAAGCAAGTGTAAATACATGCAGTTTTATATTGTCATGATGAAAAAAACATTTACGATTTTAGCTGATTCCAGCTGGTTATGATATCCTTAAGTTAATCCAAGTGCAGTACATATCCGAATTAATCGTTTGATTCTTTTAATAAAAGCTCGTAATGCAGCATATTCTGATAGGAAGCATTCGAAATTAACTAATTGTAAAAGTGTTGTTTTTCATCATAACAATGCAAGATTGCATGTCTCTTAACCATTCCACAGAAATTGATGCAGGTTGATTGAATAAGTCTACTTCACCTGTCTTATTCATTGCACATTGCGTACCACAAAAAGATTTCCCAATTTAATGCTATAGTATACTCTTCAATCTATCATAAACTAGGATCGATATAGCGACAATCATATTTGTTATTGGAGAAACCATATTTTAATCTTGTTGGAAAATTCTTAAATCTAGAATAAAATGATCTTGGTGCTACCTTGTTAACTTTTAGAAAAATGTCACCAATTATTGTGGCGCTAACATCAAGCAAGTTATTTTTAATGCAAGAATATATATAAATTTGTATATGTTACTCAAAATATATAATTTGTATATCTTATCTCAAAATAGTAAGACAATCTTGTTTAATTGAGGAATAAGAGAGGAATAAGAATAATTGATTTAATTTTAAAATTGTTTTAAATATAATAAAATTGTTTTATTTTTATACTTATTTTTATAAGCTTGTGACATCAAGAATATTTTGTCTTGTAATCAGACATCCTTTCGGAGAGTGCACCCTCTGATTATCATTTATTTCGATTTTTGCAAAACGTCCTTATAACGACAAAAACCTGAGTTCTCCAGAAGCCTTCAAAAATCAAATTGTATCAGTTTTTAAATCAGAAAACTAAGAGATTCTACATGAATGGAATCATGAAGCTATCTAAAAGCTATCTAAAAGATGAAAAAAGTTATTGAAAAGAATGGTAAATAAAGTGATATCTAAATAAAAAAGTATCATTTTCAATTTGACCGAAAAATAATGAAACAAACTTTTTATTGAATCCAATACTTACTTAATTAGTTAATTTTTATTAAAATTGTTGAGGTTATTACATATTAAGAGAAATTTTTAAACAATTTGTATTATATTATTATTACCAACATTAGCTGAAGTTTATTAAATTGTACATATAAGGGTACATGTTACTCTATCAAACTGCATTATGTATATCGCATGTAATTCTAGAATTAAAGTATATATATATATATATATATATATATAAATATATACTTAAGTAATAGTAACCTATTGTTGTGTTAATATCATTATTAATAAAATATATATGTCACATTACTTGTCAATGGCGTCAAATGTATGCTTCAAATTGCTATCACCATTATGATAATAAATTTTTGCCGTTTTGTGTACATATAATTCTTGATTGAATCGAAATTTATTGTAAATATACCTTAATTTTTGAATAATTATTATAAATAATTAATTGATTAAATTATATATTATTTAAATTATTGGCAAAACACTTTGTACATTTATCGAAGGACAAATTTAATAAATTTAATCTTGTTTATTTGTTAACAATACATAAATTCTTTGATTTTCAGGATGTAACTAATGAATTGTGTGCCTCTCAATGTCACAATAGCATATTCTTTCGATGAATTAATGTGATAAATAGGATTGATTCATGTCTCATATCGTGTCAAGATGCGTCTGCCTATGATGATAGAATGAAGCTGCGATGATGGTACACATTGGTGTAGACATCAGGTTCACCAACAGCGCAAGGAGAGACCCAGGAAGCAAGACCGATTTGCTTGCCATTAGCGACCAGAGGACCGCCGCTGTCACCCTGAGAAATTCAGAGAAAGACGTTTTCATTAATTTTTTAATTTAATTTTATTTCGGACTTTTTTAGTAGATGTATTGTATAAAAACTAGTGAATTAATCATTTGTCAGAATAGAAGAGATTATTTAACGATAAACGTTACTGGATACTCACCGAGCAAGCACCTATTCCACGACGGTTCAAGCAGCACAAGTGGCTGTTATTCAAAGGCATACCAAAGTGTCTTTGTTTGCATTGAAACTGTGAGACTACGCTTTGAACCATCTTGAGAAGAGTCGGCGCGACCTGTTCGTTCGAGTCTGTTTTACCCCATCCGGACAAAATACACATCGTACCGGGACCTACTTGGGAGTCGGCTAAAGCGATGGGAGATTGATATTGATTGTATATAATTGGGGATTGAAGCTGAAATGAGAAAATCAGATAAATGAATGTTTGAAACAAAAGAAACAAATTGAGGAAGAAATTATTGAACAAAGATATATTTTGTAATATATCGACTTACAGTGATTACAGCGACGTCATTCACCCAAGCATCACTTTGTTTATCGCTATAATTTGGATGTATTCGAATGCTTCGCACAGCATGGAGTTGCCCTCTGCTAGGATTGATGGTTCCGCTAACAATACGTAAACTGCTAACAGAATTTACAAAATTCACGCAGTGGGCAGCAGTCAGTACCTTGGTGGGTGCAATGATGGAGCCGCCGCAAACATGTCTGCCCCTATAATTCAAGGAGACTTGCCATGGGAATTCACCTGGTGCGGCAGGCGTACCACCAACAATCGCCTCAGGTTCATCAGCGAGCGTCTCTGTAAATCAAGGTATTATATAGGTCACTAATAATTATATGTCTTACATAAAACAATAAACATGCATTAATTTTGGGCTATTCGATAGATAAAAAAATGTAAGACGGATGAACAAATTATTTGAAGGAAAAACAACGAGAGGATGTTATTTCGTTTTGTCGTATGACACGGTTTTACTTACGCTGCGCGAGAACGCCAACGAACAAGAAAGCCACTAATGGTAGCATGCTTACTAATTAATGTCAAGTCGAAAGTAAAACCGAATGTAAGAATAACGATTTCTACTTTGTTTTTATATTGGAGTGATATCTGTTTGACCTCGAAGAACAGGTGGTCTCATTTCTTACGGTAAATGAACACATTGACTTTTGCATTCTGCATTTTGATGACGTAAATATCACCAAAAATCGAAGATTACATACTTAAATACATTTTATTCATTTAAATGAAAATTAAACATTACGAATAATGTGATGATTAAAAGTACAATGTAATGATTAAACGTATAGAACGTTCCTTTATTATTATTCTGGAACTTTTTGTTTATTTAAATAAAAACGTAAGATATCAAAAAATGGAAAGAATTAATACATATTTATTTCAATAAATTATTATTAATATACAATATTACATTTTGAAGTAATTAATAAAATAGATGAATACAGAAGGAATCATTTTCTACTTTTAGTGAATAATAGTATTTTGATAAAATAATTTAAATATATTAAATGCAGCATTTTTTGTTATAATAAAGTAGATAATTTATTATAATGATTTATAAATAATCTTGTAAATAATAAACAAAATTTCTGCATTTTGCAGTTTGATTAATTCGATTGTGTCAGTATTATCAAATATTCTAGAAATAAAATATGTTAGTAATTTATTGTGATTTTTATTGGCTCTTTAATTTTTTTGTGTAGTGTACATACATATGTGTAAGAACATATACACATATTAATATCTTTCAGTACACACAACTTATGACACACACATCATATTATGTGTTTTATTTACTTCTAAGTAACAGTTTGCGTCTCTCGTATCTAGGACCTCTAATTGTGACGAAAAATACAAAATACAAATAATACTTAAATATACTAATTATATTTTGGTGTTTTAATTATCTAATGCATAAGCTAAATTAAAGATATATATACAGCCATTGACAAAATTATTAGGCACCCATAAATTTTCCGTATTTCTTATTTTGTTAACGTTTTTAAAGCTTGAAATTTCAGCTTTAAAGTGCTATCAATAGCTTTTTAAAATTTTTTAATCTTTTTGGTATTTATATACTGTTAACAAAATAAGAAATAACACGGAAAATTTAAGGGTGCCTAATAATTTTGTCAATGGCTGTATATATATATGAATGTCTTATTCTATTCCACGTTCTCTCCTATTTACTTACAATAAGTTGATTCTTAAAGAATATAAGAATATTAAAAATATAATTGTAATTAAATTTATAGTAATAAAATTTAATTTTTAATTTTCCTTCCATTTGATTTGTTACATTATATATATATATATATATATATATAAAATGTAAGTATAAAATTATAAAGTATTATATTACGTTTTTATTTGTTACATTTTATATACCTATATATATATAAAATGTAACAAATTAAATGGAAGGAAAATTAAAAATTAAATTTTATTACTAGATTTAATTACAATTATATTTTTAATATTCTTATATTCTTTAAGAATCAACTTATTATAAGTAAATAGGAGAGAACGCGAAAAAGAATAAGACATTCTTATAAAGAAGCTTATCAAAAAACTAACAATTATATAAAACTTAGAAGTACCAAAATTAACAAAGTGTTAGCTCAATCGATTTTTATCAAAACATATGGTTTTATATAGATTATGTAAAGTTTTAATGTTTGATGACATTTTCTAATAGATTTTATTCATTAAATTTAAAATAGCATGTGTGTAAATGTAAATAATAATCTTGAAAAAATGCCCGTTCTAAGAAATATTTGAATAAAAATAAAACTGAAGAATACATTTATGATATTTGTGAAAAGAGATTTAAATATTATTTATTTATATATGTCATAATATATAATATTAACCATACGCGTGTATTTATAATATTTAATAAATTAATTTTTAATGTATATATGTGTTTATGTAAAAATTAACAACAATTTAATGATTTTAAAGTTACACATTTACGTTTATATTTAAATTTTTAAATTATATTTAATTAAATATAAATTAATATGTTTATAATTTTATATTAATTTATTAATAAATTAAAATTATTTATTATATCATAATATTATATATTAATTCATCATATTTAATTAAATAAATATAAATAATATATATAAATATATACAAATATTTAATTAAAAATTTATTAAATTTAATCAATATTAAAATAAATATTAAATTCAAATTATTACGCAATTATTATATTGTTGACAATATATTTCTGAATTTATATCTTAGAATTAAAACGTGTACATTTTAATTATACAACTATGTTCTTATTGTAACAACACTGATATCTTATTGCACATTTGTTTATATAATGTTTTAATATATAAAACGTATTTTAATATTAATGTATATAAATTATAATTTAATATACATATATTTTAATGTAATTTAATATATAGTTTTAATATATACGAAGAACGATCTTACTATGGGAAGGAAAGAAAATAATAAATAAATAAAGTTAAAAGTTTTTGGTATTATATTAGCTTTTATTTGCGCCATATCTTATATAATTATATTCTTTTTCTGCTTTATCAATTTTTGGAGATTAAATTTTCAAAACTCAAAGGCCGGTATTTATAGTCCGACCTTATATTTAAGGTCGTCTTAAGATCTCGTTCAATCAATAAAATGATGCTATGCGACTACTTCATTAATTGAACGAGATCTTAAGACGATCTTGAATATAAGATTGGACTATAAATACCGACCTAAACATCATTAAAATTGTATATGCTTGTGATTTTTTTATTTTAATTTTAACGCCAATCCCTTACATATTTGATTAGAGTTGATAATGTATCGACATCAAGTTTTTCGTTGGGAAAACGTGAATTCTGAAATATTAAGAATAAATTATTAAGAGAATATGCTCAAATAAAGGTAGCACAAATCAGCAAAGTTACAAATTATCAACTATTGAAAAATAATAGAAGAATATATCAGGTAAAAAGTGACATAAAATTATATAACTTGAAGATATAGTTTGTCATGTTATCGACGGTCGGCGATTTAGTAAATTTTATTTTCAGTTAGTGTTACCTTCTGTCTGATCATACTCGCCTAATACTTTGCTAATAATTTCGCAGAATATATTTGTAGCCCGAGAATTATCGACATCGTTAACTACATACAGTTATAACAGTGCTTGAATATATGCGAGTAAATTTTCTTTTGTGCATGCGTTGATTGTAAGTCCAAGAATATAGTGGACTGTCATTCTATATTGTCAATCAATTGCTAATTTCCAACCCGTGCTTCCAACCATCATGTTTTCTATATATACTTTACAATTTTATTACATTCCTGAAATACACATTAAAAATAGAAAATAAATCTGCATTATTGTAATTTATCTGATTTAAAAATATCTTACGTGAGACGTGTTTAAATTAAGTGCTCATATACCCTACAACATGGCTGACCATCACGTGATATTCGATTACGATTACATCGAAAAGGAATCGATTACTGCCGAGCTACTGTCATAACTATAGAACCTGCAACCATTCGGCGGCGATCCCAGTTGGCCGATGCGCGCGAAGTGTGACGTGTGAGGTTAGGTAATTATTTTTCGCGTCGGTTCAAGCACACGTGATTGTACTAGATTGCTTGTTTGACGTTGGTCTTTTGAAAGATGACACAAGTCGCGCACGAGGACAACGAATTAAAAAGATTGCTCAATAATCCAGCGAAAAATGCGTGCGAAGATGGATCTATGGCTCCACCGTTGTCGGTAAGAAAAATTACAAAAATACATCCAATCATTCATACAAAATTTCTAAAATAACATGAATCTCATTCGTAGACCAATGTACCAAGGCCAAGCACATCGCAAAATGTCAATCCACAATCACTTATGAGCCCGATGACACCGGCTAACAGCGCACGGGATGTTTGGGAACCTTGTTTACAGTGAGTTTTGAATCATATGTTTATATTGCGTACATGTTGTGATACTCGTCTCGTTATATATCATGTGTAATGTCGTTCCTAATGTTGATATATTATTTTTGTAGAAATGTGGTATCCACCGTTAACTTGCAAGCAGAATTAAAACTCACTTATATTAATGTAAGAACAAGGAATTCTGAATATAATCCAGCAAGGTTTACTGGACTGATAATGAGGATACGTAATCCTAGAGCGACAGCGTTAATCTTCAGCTCGGGCAAATTAGTATGTACTGGTGCGAGAAGCGAGGATGATTCACTTTTGGCGGCAAGAAAGTTCGCAAGAATAATTCAGAAACTTGGATTCCCTGTAAGTCTGTTTTCATAAGAACTTTTTTTTATCAAGAAATAATCTTGAATTTTTAATTAATGCACTATACTTTGTATAGGTAAAGTTTTCCTGTTTTAAAATACAAAATATTGTTGCAACATGTGATATAAAATTTCCAATTAAATTAGAGGGCTTGTATCGGGAGTACGCTCAGTTTTGTACCTACGAGCCAGAATTATATCCTGGCCTAATATTCAGAATAGTGTATCCTAGAGTAGTATTATTGATATTCGTGAATGGTAAAGTTGTATTAACAGGTACGTCTGAATTGATATTTTATCATGTAATATTTTAAAGAGAAAGAGACACATTACAAAAATAAGATATTTTATAACAGATTAATATTTTTTTATATAAATTATTTTGGTATTTTACAGGAGCAAAAAATAGAACCGAACTAAAAGATGCATTGAATTATATATATTCACCATTAATAAAACATAGAAAGATGTAATTTATTCTTTGTGCACAGAATAAATGCTTTTATAAATAATACAATAAAATAATAATGTAAATATACATAAAAATTAATTGTATAAGAAAGAGATGTGTAATAAATATTTAATGTATTTAAAAATTTGTATAAAATGTAAGAAAAGTGTTATTTTGCACGTTTTTGTACATCTTTTGTATAATGATATAAAACGAGCATGTATATATATGATTGATGTATATTCTACGATTTTACATGTAATACACAGTATCTAATTTATGAATCATCAAACAATCATGTTAAAAAATGTTTCAAAATATTAATTAGATACAAATTATGTATACAATTATATCTATTTTTTTGTGTATTTTGTAATCATGATTAGAAAAAATTAAAAACACACTCTTTTCTTTATTGTTAAAATATATATATATATATATTTCGGAGACTTTGCACAATAATGAACATAAATATCATTTTATATATATAATATATCAAAATAAAATATAATTGAAAAACAATAATGCATATGTTTTATAGATAATTTATACAGTGTTTACTATATCAGGATTATTTTATATGTGTACATATTGACATTTACATAACAATCTTTTTTTATGTAAAATTGAATGTAAATATTTGGATATGTAAAGTTTAATGGAGCATTCAATCGCTATCGAATACAAGAAATGTTTTATAAATATTGCAAAGTACTTTCAAACCCTGCAAACCTTACAAAACAGCTTTGTGAATTCGCATGTATTGAAAGAATATCATCAATATATATGCCGAAAAATAGTCTCATAAACTGATCTCGTGAACTATTAGACTTTATAATGTTAAACTGTATACACATTTATATAATTATATATGTATCTGATAAAATCTCTATACATATTAACAGCTCTAGAAGAGAAGAAAAAATGTGTGTATATATACTTTAATACTCGCTGATAAACAGCGTCCGTGGTCCATTTAAGAATTTTGTTCGTGCACATCTTCAGACTTGGAAAACGTGCAACATTTCACAATGTTTGACGCTTTAACGCTGCGTAGATGCGTGTATTTTGTTTATTATTTGATTAGGCGAATCCTTTACAACTATTATGCGTTTGATCGTTTATGTGTTAATCGAATTAAAACTTCTATTTTAGATTTTCAATTTTCTTTCAGTATGCATCCAGAACTTTAATAATGATGTTTATGATGTATGTTTTCATTTTTCCTTTGCGCGTTTCCAGTCTTTAATTAATCGATCACGTGTATGCCTTTCTTCGCAGCTATCGGTAGTTTTTCTCCTCGAAAGAATGGATTCTCTTCCTGAAAGATACGTTAACACAATTTAAATGTCTATTTTTCTTTTTCCCGAAGATAACTAATGAAGATAACGTGAAGATAAGATATTTAATTTTTTCGATTAAGATTCACAGAAATTAACTTACGTGCAAAAGTGCTTGAGTTACTTACCTGGAATTGTTCGACGATTTGATCGAAATCGGAATTCGAAATTTGCACGTTTGACAAACCATTACTGTTCCCATTATCACCAGAGCACTCCAACATGTGTTCCGTATCGCACATGCAATCTTGCGCGCTCTGATAATCGCGGCTAAATGCTGCAGTGTTTTCGAAATTGGTGAGGCAATTGTTCTCGCCTGTAAGTAAAAATACTAAACTATTTTTTGTTTATACTACGTAACTTATCATTTTCTAGAAAAGATATTTTTTAAGGAAGAATCAGCTATATTTATTAGGGATGTGCCGGATAATGGGATACCGGATAATTCAGCACTTATTACTGTCGGATAACCGGATATTATCCGGCAATTAACGAGTCATCGGATAACTGAATATATTATCCGGCAAAAAAAAACTAAAAAAAAAATATTTAACTGCGTTTTGCAGTAAATAAAATAAAAAATATAATTAAAGTTATATTGATAATATTGATTATCAAAGTTTAAACTATTTAAAACAAATATAGATAGTAAGCATAGATGCCAGAATATAGACCCTACATTTAGATTAAATTTTAGATTTTGTGGAAAATGACTAAATAGGTCGGATATCCAGCACATCCCTAATATTTATTAATTTTTTGATGTAGATTATATTATTAACTTTTGATCTAGGTGATCCATCCAGTTTTTCTTTAAAAAAGCAAAGATATTTTCAAGAATTTTTTTGAATATTTAATATTGATATAATTAATTATATTAATTTATTAATGCTAACAATTTGAAAAAGAAGAGAGAATATTTAATGTAAAGACACTTACACAAAGTATACAGAGTCTTTACGATCGAAAAATTCTAATGACGTTTATCACCTCAATCTGGTCTAATATTATTTCACTCACTCGTATATCCAACTGGACAAGGATTCGGAGGGGTGCAATAAGCTGGTAAAGGATTTTCCGCCTTCTCGTCCTTGATTCCCTTCATACCGCCCGATTGAATTCTGTGTCTATCGTTGCCTTTATTATTATTGTTGTTAATACGTTGATGACTCCACAGCGTACTGTGTTGCAAATATTCCTGATCCCGTATACTCGGATTCGGATTTAGCGTATCCATGCCGTCGTAATCGGCCGGCAACTCTATGGGCAGTTCCTTGACTTTCTCCGGATATTCCAGGTACGTGTCAGCCGCATTAACGAGCTCATTTCCCATCTGATTGATCAGCTCTCGAAGAAGGGCGTCGGTCAAAAGATTCTCCTCCTGGATATCATATATCCGAATAAGGAGTTACAAGCTCTTTGGATGAATTAAAGGGAATAAAAATTTATCTTTCTTCGAAATCGATGACTGATTGGCTTTGAGATCATGTAATTATTTCTCATTTATAAACTTTTTTAATTTATATACGAAATAATAATTAGAGATTATTAAGAATCTTTTATAATTAAGGTTTCTCCTAAATATTTCCTTAATTTTAATTGAGATACAATAATGATATATATAATTTTTCAAGGGGCAAAGTAAAAGATTCCAGAAACTTTTGAATCACTTTCTGACTTTGAAGATTAAGGCTTCGCAGAAACGATAAATTCTTCTCGATTCACTTTAATTAATCCATTTTTTATACAGGATTTTTCTCACAATTACCTTGATCGAGGGCAAATAAACGTTCGCCTCTGTAGCAACAGCGATCAAAAGCGAGACGAGCAAAATGCAGTACATGATGGTAGACGCGTAGCTGAAAAAAGAATAAAACATAAAGGTCATTACCATATTTTTTTTATAGAAAAGTAGAATACATATTGCCCTTCAATTGTATTATTATCGTGTATCACAATATACGTTCTCAATCTGTCAATTTTGTGAAAGTTGACAAGCAATTTCTCGTACGACTAGTTTCTCTCGCGACCCTAGATTCTCTTGGAGCGTATTCTTGCGTCAATTATACAGCTATATATTTTTAAAGAGAGTTCTTTAGCAACTGGCAACTGGACATTGGCAACGCATTGTAGAACCCCTTTAAGGAAAACCAACGGAGGGAATGACCGTTCCATTTTTTTCTCTCGTGCGACGACCCCGTTATTAAAACTCACCGGTTGAACGGTTGACAAGTTCAAACTCGCGATGACAAGAGCAGCCCGACCAGGCTCCAAATATCCTCGAGCAGAGATGCCGCGCTGGTGTTCGTGTTCCAGCTGTACACGCACACGCGTCCTCTACTTCCTCGCACCCCCTCCTCGCCCTCGTCGTCGTCGTCATCGTCGTCGTCGCGACGAGCGCCGTTCGCGGTCCCCGCGAGTACCAGAGTATTGATTTTACCCTTTTTCCCCATCGTCGCCGTAGTCATTTTCCCCTCGTTTACGACCACATTCCGACGACGTGTTACGTCGTCGCGTCGCCTACCTACGGTCCGATCCTTTCGTCAGCCAATCCACATTCGCAAAATCAGGCCGCTGTCAAAGGTCACTCGACGTGACCGATGTGCGTCACGTGGTCTGGTAATGGGAGCTACCTTTTGGTAGCGATAGATGCGGAATGCTGATGAATGGCACTGATATGATACTTTGAGAACTCGTTAATTTCTTTTTTTTAATAACATTTAGATTTTTTAAAAAGAGATTAAAATGGGCCTTAATTTTTGTATATAATATAATCTCTTTTTATCACATATATATTAATAGCTTGGCTTTTGAGGTAAATATCGTGACGATATTTTCTAGGTAAATCGGAAGATTGAAATTTTATTTGATATGCTAATAGTCTTATTTCTCCGTGAATCTTCTTTATTTCTGACAATTATTTTCTCTCTAATTCCACACGTAATCTTTTTCTCAATTTTTAGATTTTTAATATCTTTCTTTCTTTGACGCAGAATTATCCGATTAATTAACAACGTATCGATTATTCGCTTATCTAAATGGCAACAGTTACGCAAATGTGATTTGTGTGTAGGACACGTCGTTTGGATAATCTGATATAAAAGCCACAGCTCTCGTATATTCTGAAGTCCTATCACGCGACTATAAAGTATATAAAATACGAAGTCGTTTTGTTTCACACGGACACGGAGATGCGAGTTAATAATGTCATAAAAAAAATGTAATATCTTCTTGTAGTAACATTCTCTCTAGAAAGTGAATAATCTTGTTTCCCCAAAACCATTTTTATCACTTCGTATTAACCACATATACTAATATCACTACAAATTTGCTACGGATACTTGTTCGTTGTTTTATTTTAGGTAGCAATATTTTTTTATAATGAGAATGCGAAAGAAGGAAAGAATTATAAATATCTAAAACTCAACATTTTGAGAACAATAAAAGAAGAGAGAAATATTCTCTTTAAATTTGTAAAATATTAAATTATATAAAATATACGGGATATTTTTTTTCTTTTTATATATACTTGTAGCAGAAAATAAAAGTATACAGATCAAAGAAGAGAAAATGATGAAGATAAAAGTATGAATAAAACAAAGTTCAGAGAAAATCTCAGAGTTATATATTTATATTGTTATTTACCCTCTTCCCTCTTGTATTCTCTGTATTATTTGTTCTATCATAAGTTCTTGGAAAATTTTTTTGTCGATGTGTCTCACACACAAACATAAATACACATACAAAAACACACACCACACCACACAAAATTGGAGAAAATAAAAAAACCAAATTTTATAAAGGCTTGGACCAAGTACAGTAGCGGTCGTTTGTCAAGCCGACACTTTCATTAAGCGTATCGGTTATAGGAGGGTTTAAATACGAGAGGGAGGGAAAAGGGAGGGGAAATGGAAGATCAAAAGATCTTTCCCTCGTTGTTACGGTCGCATACAAACGTCCATTAGTCGGTTGCGCATTGCGTGTCGACAACTCAATTTTCAAGATCAAATTCCCCCTTCTACCTCTTTGCAAATTGATTATATTTATCTCTCTTAAATATCCTTAAATTATTTCTTACCATATCCACCCGAAAATTTCAATATATTCTTCTTTAACGAGTAATGATCGATAAGAATTAATATAGGTATATAGGGTGAACCGGAAAAACCGCCTCTTTAGTCGGTTAATTAAAAACAACAATTTTTTTTGGTCGATCGAGCATTTTTTTTTCAGGTTTGTACGTGTGATACGACATTATTTATAAGCGCAAGGATTGGATTAAATATACCATGGTAATTTGTCGAACATGTCAACCGAGAGAATGAGTATCGGGACATTCTTGAAGCTCTCCGAGTGATCTTCCAACGTGCATCCGGCCGACAAATCCCCAGTATGAAGAAAAGCCTCCGTGTCCCGATGCCGAAGATTCCTGCACACAATCTGAATTACATCCGCCCAACTGCATCCGTTCGATGTCGAATTATTGCGAGGAATGCTCGCACGAATCGCATCAATATTGAGTTTATTTTTTTTTTTTTTTTTTTTTACACACGATATAACGGTTACAGGTATATCGTGCGACGAATCGCGGGATTGATAATGTAACGTAACCGGAAGTAGAATTGCGCGAACCCAACCGACCGTGCTTATCGTAGGCACAATATTTCATGCTTAATGTACGGACGGATCAATGATGGAACCTACTATCGACGAATCCGGTCGACGATATGCTCTGATGTTCTTTATTTTCGGAATTTATTTACTACTATGTAATAACGCTTGCGCGTGATAACTGCAACAGTTGACGCAATTCTATACATCAGTTGGTTCAAAAGCTGCGATTCGAGAACAGCTGTTGCAGAAATTGCATATTCAGAGACAACTGTCGTCATTAAATAGAATTCTAGATTGCATAGTCGGAAGATGATGGATTTGCCTCTAAACAATTAACTGCTCTACAGACTGTCAATTGTTAACACAATCATGTAAGTTACTTTATTACTACCTCTTTTTATTATTGTATAACACATAAAACAGTCGATCCAAATTATTCTTAATATCGTGCAACGAATCGCGATTTTGGAAAGGATGTTCCACTGGCGTCGGAACATCTCGGAATTCCTCAGTCGGCGCGATTGGGGGTAGGGAATTGGGGGTGGACGGTATGCCGCGTGCGTGGTCGGATCTGCGTGGGGTTGTTACGCTCTCTCGCCGTCGCGAGTATTGATCCCCGCCCTGGAGAATAGCCCGCTACGTGAATGGGTTACGGCTGTCTCGTACCGTATCGCAGAATTTTCGGACGGTCCTCTTTCCGTCGCGCGCCCTTCGTTTCCTCGAGATTTCCATCTCCCTCCCCATCTCGGCTCCCTTTCAAGGGAGCTTTTGTATATTTCGCTGCTGGTCGCCCCGGCGCGCATGAGGGTGCTACCGGTATCAACATGCGTCACGCATCGCGTACTCTTATCGTGAATAATATGAAATGTCGAATGCGCAGCTTGTGACAGAAAGAGAGAGAGAGAGAGAGAGAGAGAGAGAGAGAGAGAGAGAGAGAGAGAGAGAGAGAGAGAGAGAGAGGGAGAGAAAGTACAGATTGCTTTTTTATCATACGTAGAGAGATAATATAAAGCTCGTTTGATTAAAAAATCATTTTTTTAAATGTTGTCTTTATTTTATTATTTAAAAAATCAATTTTCTCTTTATTCCTTGATTTTCAGAGTTTTAAGTTTGTCCTTCAAATTAAATGAATTAAATTTTATTAAAAGTTGATTCAATACAATTTTTTCGCTTTTTATTTTTTCTTCTTTTTTTTACATAATACATATACCTATACTGTGCCACTCTTAATAGCAAACATATTAGCATATTTAGAGAATCATGCAATAGTAACAAAGTTAAGCAATTTAACTGAGGACAGTATGCGACAAATTGTCTTATATAATTGCGTCAGCCGGTCTTAAAAATGATATAAGAGTCCAGCAAGCGCATTACTATGTGACTATATTACGCAGTATTAATACGAAATATCTCGTTTTATTGCGCAAAAAAGTGTTATACAGGGCGTCCTGTAATTGGTGAAAAACCTACTAATGGCTTCTTGAGATCATTTGGAGTCGATTTTTTCTTAGCAAAAATATCGAAGAAGATCATCATTTTTTGCAAGTTTCCAATTTTTGTCATTATATATTATTATAATTAAGCTATGAATTAAAATTCTAGTAGAATAAACGCTATCTTAAATTAACTGAAGAATATAGTTTTGGTGATTTTTTAACTCCAAAAAATTTAATTTGAAAAAACGCCTTTTTTCAATCGCTTATAACTCGGGAATTATTAATGCCCCGACATTTTTGCTGAGAAAAACTCGTTTCCAAATAATCACAAGAATCTGCCATTAACAGGTTTTTCACCAATTATAAGATACCCTGCATACATATGGATGTATAAAACTGAATATAAGAAAAGAATGAATATAGGAATTTATATAATAAAGGAATTTAGTCAATTGACACAGTTTTTTATCAAACCCATCTTCAAGGTATTATATACAGGATTGAATTGGTAGTGACATTTCTAGAGGTTGTACATATATTTGTTGTTAAATATTTAGAATGTTTATTATAGAGGCAATATCTAGAGATAGCTTGAAATATATATCCAGAAAATTGTTATAAAATTTTAATATAATCGTGTACAAAATTATAATCTCTTATTATGACGGACAATCAGCTATACGTGCCATTTAGAAATGAACAAACATTATTGGTAATAAAATATTACTTATATAATCAGTCCAGTAAAATAAATTAAATAATTAAATAATAAATACACGACAAAATATAAAATTGAGTACTTTATCTTTATTGGTCAAATTTCAAAACGTGGTGTTTATAGTAAATGTATAAAATTGTATATACATGTACAATTTTATAAGTGTTTTACGGTTATTTTTCTTATGTTATGAAAATATATAACTTTGAAATTTTTTCTCTCACGTCTCGCATATATTTTAGACAAATTCATGCGAATATACGAGCCGAAACGCACTATTCGATTTAGAAATATACGGACCCTATCTCGATAAGATTCGAGAGCTCTTTGTGCCCAGCCTGGAATACAGAATCCATTCCATGTTGGAAGAATTCGTGTACAGCGAGAATTCTCGATGGGCGATGCAATTTCCATATTTCAAGAAAATTGTCGACACAATAGCCACTTGGAGAGATCCTTTAATTAGAGCGGCCGAGTATGATATCGGAACGATGGAAAAAGCGATAAGAAATACCGTCAAACGTGTAGTGAAGGACGATCTGGTTACCAGCTTCTTGGAATCTATTATTCTTCATTATAGATTGAATAAAATTTGCCGCGAACTGGACGCGCTGGGAATCGAGGACAATATCTTGCGAAGCCTCAACATATGGAACTTTGTCAACGAGAAGAAGTATTATCGGGCAGATCGTGATTACTTCACGTATGTGTGAATCGCTATAATCTTAAATCATGCATCTCTCGAGATGACTATTATTCTGACTCTGCATAGTCAAATCTTAATTTAATTTAAATGAAAATTTATTTGCCCTAACGAAAATGAAACGAGCTCGTTCGATCTCGTTTTCGCCTATTATCGTGTAAAAAAAAAAGTTACGCCGAGCTTCACTCGATAGGAATACCGATAACGCGAATTCGAGCAACGTGACGATGTCGTCCCGCGACGTGAAAGGGTCAGCCAGATGTAAGAAAGCTATCGAATTAGCGACCCATGACGCTTATGTGACTTTTCTTCGTGAGAAAAATACCGAACAACCAACAACGTCGGAATATCGATTGACAACGTATCGGCAGATCGATGACGCGAATCAAGATTTTCATCAACGACACACAGAAGACGATTCTACACGTAACACAAAGTCGATATCGCAAAATGATGACAAGATGGTCGAATCTGTCAACGAGGAACCTCCCGAATTTGCAAAGACACAGAAGTTCGGTAAGAGATTGAAGATGATCATCCGTAAGATGTATCCAGAGAACTGCAGTCACCCGACACTTTCCATATCTGTCATCACTTACTTGGCCCTACCTTGCAAGCCGAGCGACTTGATCGAGCGAATCTTTGAGGCCGATCCGTCTTTGACCGAGTCTTGCTTTATAGTGATGAAACGAAAATTCCTGATCAGTGTGTACAACGTCTGCTCGTGTCTCAACGATATTCTCGGCAAATTAGACGTCAAGTTTACGAAGATGTTGTATCTCAATTGCGAGATATATCCCGGATATATCTGCTTCAGACTGAAAAATGATAACATTAATAAATGTCTGTTTGTCACCAGAATATCGATATGTCAGAATGTTTGTAGACGTACGATTCAACGGAATTCTGCCATCTCGACTTGCAAATCAAAGCTGAATACGAATGAGAAAGAATCAAAGTGTGCTGAACGATGTAATGATGACGATAACGATATCCTCGATGAAAAAAGCGAAGAGTTAGATGACACATGCTGTTTACGATCGGATCGAAACGTGAAAGACACGGTGACAAATATGTCACGAGACGAGACTGGAAATGGAAATAAAGAAGTAATTATATGCACGATTAAGGAATGTGGTCCAAAGTGTTTTCAAGATTTTACGACCTGTAACAAGTCTTGTGAAAATATTGCCGAAAAAACATGTGACGTAACATTGCATGTTGATAACTCGGAGGAAAGAATTAGAAAGTATCATGAGATTTCGCATTCGATAGAAATCGATTGCGAAAACGTTGCGGAGAAGTGTAGAGGGAAAGTTTTCGACTCAGATAATTTAATTGCAATTTCATCCAAAAAACTCGTCAAAACGAATCACGAAATGAAAAATATTTTTAGCAACAAAGATCTGGAAGGTTTCTCGCAACCTCACGACCGACCTTACTTGCTGGATAAGGAATCAAATTTGGAAGACGAAGATTGCAACGCTAATACATGTAGTATCACGTCATTCGTACAAAATTCCGAGCGCGACAAACAATTGGTGGAATTAAACTGTAATCGGTTCTTGGACAACGATATCAGAGCGATCGATGAACGGTCAGGAGACGATGGCTCGTTAAATTCGGCAAAGGCAGAAATTGGATGCGACTCGAATTGTTCCTCAAATTGTAATGAGGATTTTATAAACATTACGGTGATCGATAATATTCTCGATATCGCTCGTATCTTCGAAGCAAATCAGGATGTTCTTGATGTGACGAAAATTCGGAACTCGAATTATTGCAAATCATCGAAGATATCGTCTGAGAACAACGCTGATTCGCTTGCAGTTTCCGTTCAAACGCCCAGATTACGAGTATCATCGAAGGGCATCAGTGTGAACGTGAGTTATCCTGGAGTAGGTTGGTTGGCATCCGGTGACGATGGAAGCACATCTATGAAGATACGTGATAGACGTGTCGAAGTGATGAATCCTTCCAGTCTAATCTTTCCGAGGAAAGGTAATAAAATTATTCGCAATAAAAGAGTTTTCGATGAAACGAGAAGTTTTATTAAACCATCAAGAAGATCTTCTGTGCCGAGGAGCCGACTTCGATCGAATGGAGACTTGGAAAGTTCCGATATCTCTAACAAAGAGTATCTTCACTCGACATCCAACACGTCGCGATGCTGTTGCTCGACGTGTAAGTTTATTGCAGGCGACAGGCGAGACAAATTCGAAAAATTTCCCAAGTCCACAAAATTGTCTGGGCTTTGCCTAAGCTCATCAAACGGTTTTCGCAGCGTAACTTCCTTCACTACGATCAAGTATGGAACAGCATCACGTAAGGATAATGATTACTCTGCCAAAGTACCACCGCAAGCGATACTCGTGATGACAAAGTTTCGCAATTCCATCGATAGGTCTATCGGTAAAATAAAGCGTCTGATTCACAAGCTGAGAAAAATATTGTTCAACGACGAAACCAAAACAACGAATGCGTCGAGAACCTTTTGGAAGAACGAGAAATTTTCCGAAGATACTACGAGAAAGAGGACAAGCGGAAGATGCATCAGACAGGTATACATATACTCTTGTACCTCTTGTGAAAAAATAGATGACTCAAAAAAATTTTATTTATATTAAGTTATTAACCATTTAATCTAAAGTTTGATTTTTAAATTGCCTTTTATTTCTAACAAGATAAATCTTTAAAACACTAAAATAATTTTCTATTTTTCTATCTTTTGCAGGACTACAGCATAACTTCGTGCTCAACTTGTAACTGTTGCAGACAAGGCTGTACTCTATCTTCCTGCGAATCTTCGAACGTGACTCTATCAATCCGTAGAAATCGATGTAGAGAAGGGAGCAAAGGTGGGATAAAATTTCGCGATCGTAGATTGACAGGTGGCAGCGAGATCTTGTCGGCTTTTCGATCGATCGAAACTTCTTACGATTTGTGGACTCCTACAGTCGATGATTTAGAAGAACACAAGTTAGGCAGAAGCGATCGATGCAACAAAAGAAAAAAGATTGGACGAAATGGAAATTATAGGACAAGTACAACAATTTCCTCGCAACCCAAAATATCCGCGAACGATTCAAAGTATCTCGAACGTTACACGTGCAAACAGCGAGAGAAGACACGTGACGATAAACGTGATTATGAAGGCATAGATAGTCAAGATCGATGGAAGGAGACACGATATGGATGCAAACGACGTGAAAGGACGCGCAGAGAAATACCGATTAAATGTTCTATTAGCAACGAATCTCTCGGAGTATCATCATCATCGAACACTCAGAGAGGAAATATTATAAAGGTGCATAAGCAATCTCGATCCGGATCGGAAGGATCGAGGGCGAAAAATACGAGGGAATTTGTATCTTCGGGCAAGAATCGACAGAAGAATGCACATCATTTTGACGATCGTCTAAAGAAACGCGTCTTTGGGATTATGACCGACATCTGCAACGATTACGCGGATGATCTCGATCTGGATTTTAAGTTACACTTGTTGCGATACGTGGAACTCTGCAGGAGTGTCAAACGCGCATTGATAAAAACGCTGCGACTGGACGACGATTTTTATGAAAATGATACGATGTCGAGTGCCCGGTGGCGATCTACGGAAGAGTATGATTGACGCGATAATTTTATGTCGATGCTGTAAAATAATATTGCTAATACATCGGGTAATAAAATACTCTCGAGACATTAATAGCGTTTTATAATCGACGCCTACGATTGTCTAGAAATTGTTTTTCTTACTCCATACTTTCTTCCGTGGATCTATCTTTTTACAGATAAAAAATTATTATTTTCTAGTAATGTATTTCTGAAAACATTAAATGCATAAAAACTAAAACTAGTAAAATAATTCAAATAATTATAAATATTTATTCTCTTACTATCGTTTATTTTAATAGAAGATAAATCTGTGGAGATTACACACTTGGAAAAAAAAAACATTTTTGGATTTAGCGCCGATTACACATAAAATTATTTGTATATCGTGCATATTTCGAACGTGACCGAGATGACGAGATATTGTTCAAAGTCTTAATAAAAAATAAAGTCACTGACTCTTTTGCAAAGCCCTCAGGATTTGAAATCAAGTAAGGTGGAAGTGTTCCTTGAAAGGATGGAAATTGTAAATAAAATTCCTCGGAAAATTTTTTTAGCTTGCAAAAGAGACGAAGGAATATAATATTTGTTTTCTTCCCCGTTAGAATCGAAGTGTTATAAGCTCATCGACAAATCAATTTTTCTTTATGGATTAAGCTGTATTCCCGCAGGCGTTCGTTGCCACGTCAGGACGATAGTGAAATCCGAGTTATTTAGGGCGCACCGTGACGCCGAAAGAGAAGATAAAGTATTGTACCAGCCATTGAGAATACAGCAGCATTCGTCCCTCCGGGCAGATCGATATTTCCTGGCAACCATCAGAAAGAGTGTCTACTCCCCCCTACCCCCGCCGACCCTCGTGATAATGCAAGTCGGCTACGAAGTTTGGAGTCTCTATCATGATTATTTCTTAATTTTTAACATCTTTTCGATTTGTATGCAAACTGACAGAATAAGATAATTAAAATCTACAATAAATAATCGCTCTTTGCTTTAATGCCAGATACTTGCATATGTTTAGAATTGATAATCTATTTAAGATTTGGTTATTGAATCTAATAGGAAACTTATATTGTGTCATTGATACAGTTATTTTTTTAATTTCGCGACTTGATTTAATAATATTGAATCACATAAAATGATTGAAGTAATGGAATATTGTAGCAACTTGAATTTTTAATTTAACACCAAATTCTTTCATAAAAGATATATTTATGTAATTATAACTTATTATTAGTAGAAGTTCAGTTTGCTGGATAATCTTCACATATTTTTAATCGCTCAAGAATTTGAATATAAAGTCGATTCTGGTTGTAGAAACTAATATCAAAATTATAATTGGTATTTTAGAATATCAATTTTAACATAATTAATATAATCCCCATGACTTCTTATCTTAACAATTACAAACATGTCTCGAGCTTTTAGGCATAATGATACTGTTCCCATCTCCCTCGCAAATTAGAAACCAAATCCAACCCTCTAATAGCCCCACTCGATTATCAAGTCTCTTAGGGGAAGGAGGTTGAGCCAAAGTAACGCGCGTGTTATCCTGTTTTAATACCTTACGATCGCTTATTTCCGGTGCGTGCCGTTTTGTTGTTGCAAAACTTTCGGCCCGGGGGTGCAGCCAGGAAGCTCCGCCTGGGGTCAATCTAAAGGGGATTGTAAGTGCTGGCGATTGGCCAGTGATATAGATGCGTCGCACCCGGCGATCCAATCGCATCGTCGCACCGGGATGCGCTGACGCCGTGATGTAGAAGTCAACTTGGTTGCCAGCGACGCCGACGCCGACGCCGACGCCGACGCCGTCGCCGCCACCATCGACAGCGACGGCGGCGACGACGACGACGACGACGACGACGACGTCAGGCGACGTCGACGACGTTCTCCGTCGCGTACCCCGCGCTACTGTCACCCGAATCCGCTCGTAATCGCGTCTGGACTTAATTATTGGTGAGTGCCGCGAGTTCTCTCCATCTTATCGCGTTTTTCCGATTTCCTCGAGTATTCTCTTTAACATAAAAAAAAAAAAAAAAAAAAAAAAAGAAAATTGCGAGTGCCGATTCCATTTTGCTCGCGAGCAAAATGGGGAACGTAACGTGTGACCTTTCGAAAGGAAGACTTGTTAAAAACCTGCATGTGTCAATATCATTTCTCTCACCTGTGCTGATGATTTTGATCGCGAAGTGATGATAATTTTAAATTCTGAAACTAATAAATATATTTAAACTTTTTAAATCGGTTTTTAGTCATTATCTATTTTTAATTTGAGCAGAAACCTCGAGGAAGTTTTGTGATTCTAGAACCAAATGAAATTAAGAAACATGATGACAAAATTATTTATTTCACGGTTATTTGTTCACATTCTTTTTCCTGATGGAATAATCGAAGAGTTCCTCTTAATGTTTGTTTGAAGAAAAACTTTCTATCTCACAGAAGTTCAGCGAGACAGATCGCGAAGAGTAGTGATCCTGTTTGTATATTCACTTTTCGAGAGTGATTCACATCTGATGTGTGTTCTCTTTTCTTCTGATGTGCGTGGAATTGCTAGGTAACCTGACGAAACATTTTAGTGGAGTCGATTGTGTAATTTTTAGATATGTGAAATCGTTGCGCGAGTGAATGATATGAGTATATTAACGTTACCTGTCTATCCTTCATATTTCGACTTGAATTACACGAGGTTGTCCGAGGCTGTTTCAGTCAGCTCGTTTGCGCCATTCTTCTGCCGATTAGCTGCAAATTGAGTTTGTGTTTTAATTGAGATCTTCTCTGAATATCGCGCAGTGGAGAATCTTACTTCTATTAGCTACTTCTCTTTCACTATTTATTATCTATTCATGAAAATGAGCTTTATCTCTATTCTACCATAGCGCTTTTGAATATTTTATTATTTTCTTCATATTTGTAATATATTTACATAGTTGTCAAAAATTTACACTTCGGTTCTATTTTTTATATCTAATGCGTCTGTATTTAAATATTATTTCAATCTGTCTTCTCAAAAGAAACTACTTCCCAGTTTGGGTCCCAAGTGAACAGAGTCATGCATTAATCAATAGGGGGTATTAACAAAATAAAAGCTTTTAATGTCTATTGTCTAATTGAAGTCTGGAGAAAAATTGGATAAGATCAGTAATACATGATCATAATAAGGAACTTTGAACAGTTCTCTCAGGAAATTCATTTTACAAGGTTGTGTCCATAAAACTTTTTAATCCTCTTTTGATGCCCTACAATCCTAGCCGTGTCTCAAAACCGTTCGCCGGAAACCCATCTTCTAAAAGAAACTGAGCATAGTTTTTTGCTATTATTAACGGGAGATATGAGATGCAAAGTCGCGCGACTCAAAGTGCGAGAACATCGTTTGCCGAATGTCGTTTGTCGAATGTGTCGCTCAATGTCCATTAAGTTGAGTCAGCATGTCCCATACTCATTATTCTCCACCCCGATTCGTTAACACGCATTGTACATTTTGCGCCTTTTGTCTGTCACGTGCCGTTTTAATATCCAGAGAGCCATTGTCCTCCGATGCGCCTCTTTATATACGATCGGCGCAGCACCCTCGTAACGATTTTTGCAGGCTTCGTCGTGCAACAATGACGACGAAATTATTACAATCGTAGACTGAAATAATGATAAAGCCAAAAAAAATAGTTACTTTTGGATACAAATTGTGAGAAAAAAAATATGTATATGACAAAGTTACAAAATATAAAAATCAAAGAACAAGTATGTGATAATTCTGATTGTAAATGAAATTAGTTTTTCTCACAGAAAGTATGAAATGCAACTGTTTTTAATATAAATGCATTTACATTGTTGTAAACTTTCAGATTATCTTACTTTATTTCGCAAAAAGTTGCCAAAGTTCGCGTTTGTTATATCTTTTCTATAACGCACTAGTATACATAATATAGTATATCTTCATTAAGACTAGATTTGATTAAGATTTTACGCTTTAACTGTCGAAATATACGAGGCCTAGGACGAACTCTAAGTAAAAAATATGATCTTGGTGTACGGCCGATGAAACGTTTCTTCTCACAGTTTTCTACCCTCCAAAGATGCTCCCTCGAGAGTTCGGGGATTAGGGGTGGAGAGACTGCCACTCCAAATAAACAGTCCTACCCGAGAGTTCCCCTCGCTATTCTATAGAGATACTATATATAGATATAGCTGACTTTCTTCCGAAAAGAGCTGTGGGTGACCGAGATTACGATTAGCGAGACGGAAGCTATTTTTGACATAACATTAGAAAAATGCCTCTGTCTTTCTCGAATTGTATGTTTATAAAATTAATTTGTTATTTTGGGAAATTTATCTTCAAATTTGTACGATATTTCGATACATTTGAATTATTTAATACGTTTTATTTGTAAAGTTAGATGCGCATATTATTAAGTTTTTTTTTACAATTCTATGAGACAATTTTTTTATGAATGTTATACTCTGTATTCTACAGGGGCTGCCGTTTAACATCGCAATCGTACGAAATCCCAGCGCAACCCCAATAATTGAAAAATGTCCGGATTCGCAGCGGCGGGTCTCGTAGCCTTTGACTCCTTCAAAACGAAAGCGTCGCAGAAATTATCCGGGTAACATTATATATATTTATATATATTTATACACAAATATTTATAGAATTTTAATAAATTAAACTTTTATGTAAGATCATTAAGGCTTTACATGTGAAAACACAATTCGAAATTTCAGCGATCTATTGAGAATCAGACTAGGATAGTAGTGCGTGAGTTTCGTAGAAAATTTATTTTTATCTGAAACTGTTTTAATGTGCACTGATACGAATGCTTGCTGGTCCTTATACCAAGTATAAATAAATCTCAATTCGAGATTCTAATAAACAACTCCTCTTTATCTCCTGAAGAGACCTACCGTCTCTTCAGGGAGGTAAAGAGGGGTTAAAATCACGAATAAAATTGAAATTGTTTACACTCGATGTATACAGATATTATAGACACATTGTCAAAAATTTGACTTTCAAACTCGGTACTGATCATGTTGATCATATTAGTCTAGAGCGTTAATTGTCAATCCTTATTTGACTGCCTTATGTAAAACATTAAAAAGTGATATACCATCGTTGGAAACTGTCGAAAATGTAAAGAAAGGATTGAAGGTATTCAAGTACTTCTTCAAGTAATAGAACGAATCTCAATAGATTCGGCTAACATCTATAGTAAGATATCATTACTATTTCATAATAGAAAACGGAGTCACACCCCCTGGCCTGCCAACTAGGGAGGAGAGTACTGAATATTTTCGATCCTAAGTTTAAATAATGTCGGAAAAATCTAACAACACAACATCCATGATTTCTGCATTATCAATAATCAACTTTTTATTTTTATTTATATTTGCGCTGAAGATGGCCAGAAAATGGTCGAAACGTTCGCATTTAATTACTAAGTCGAAATTCACTAATTGTAAGTAGCATATTATGCACGGAATTTATTATGAATGTTAATTCTTATGAATGTTCAATTTAAAATTTAGTAAACGATTACATGCTCACTAACGACAGAGCTTGGCTTTTATTTGCCTTTTTTTTTACCTCAGTTGAAAATTGAAATTTATTTATATTTGATATAAGGACAAATTTTCGACAAGAAGCAGTGTCCCATGTACATTACAACAGTTTTATAGAAAAATTGATTTTCTAAATAATAAAAGTGACTCACTACTACTTCGCGTCTGGCTCTTAATAGTCCATTGAATTAAAATTTTATGTTTTATGATCGTTTGACACAATACAGAAATAATTATAAAATTATATTAGACAATTATTTTAATTTATATATAATATTCTTCCAATTATGTTTTTATATCGTGCCATGAATGCAAATTTAATTGCAAAAACAAATCGTTTTGAAAACAGTTCCTAAGAAAAAAATGCCGTAAGCTAAGATCTTTCTTGAAAGAATTTTCGACTCTGTAGATTCAGAAGAAACAATGCCGGTTACGAGGAGTTCGAAGGCTTGCACGAGGGTAGCAAGGAGAATAGGGGGTTCGAGGGTGAAAGAGAATACAGTAGACATGCCTCGTTCGAGTCACTTCCAGAACCGGAGAGACCACCGTTACGTCATATTGATACATATTGCATGCCGGAATGTCCGTGCCTTTCCAAGAGGTACACTATCGCGACACTGGCTTGCGTAGGTAAGAATCGACAATAAATTATAAGACAATTTGTCATTAATTAAATCGCCTTTTTCATCACATGATAAAAATCGAAATCTATTTTCGCAATAAACTAAGAATTTCAAAAAATAAATAATTATATAATTATATATTTTTGAAATTCTTATTTTATATATATGTATATAATATACATAATTATATAATATATAAAAAATATATAATAGTAAGAAAGTAAAATTTTCGTTTCTTTTTACATCTTTAAGGGAAATTTAATATCTTACTTTATCTTAGCTAATTGCCTTTTCAGGATTCATTATTTCGTTCGGCATGAGATGTAACATGGGGATGGCCAAGTTGGTGATGAAAAACAGCACGGAGGGTGAGAACAGCAGTATCAAATTCAATTGGACGATCGGCGTGGAAAGCGCCCTTGATTCGTCTTTCTTCTGGGGTTACCTGGTGACGCAGGTGCCCGGCGGTTTCCTCGCGTCGTTATATCCCGCGAACAGGATATTCGGTGCCGCTATCGCGATATCTTCCTTTTTGAACCTGCTGGTGCCCGGCGCGTTGAAGGTGGACCCTATCGTCGACATGATCGTGCAAGTGTGCAAAGGACTGGTCGAGGTAAGTATTTAAAAAATTAAACGCGAGAATAAGAATTTAAAATTATAATTTGCTCTACACTGCAAAAAATATTTTGTTTTATTAATAAAAATATTTAAAAATATTTTTGCGTGGAAAGTCTGCGAGCGATTATTTTAGCATCCTATAATTAATAATCGATTTTCTAATATCGATATAGTTGAATTTAAAATATTAATAACATGTGATTGAATAATATTAAATTTAATTCAATCGGATTCCATGTAGCACGTAATATACACAGCAATTATCTTTCTATTAGCAATATTACAATAAAATATAGCATGAATATTGTTAAAATATTACAAAAATATCACACAGAGTAATATTAAAATGTCCGTCAAAATGAATTGCAATAATATGTTAACGTCAAATTAAAGTATAAAATATATCTCGTAAAGTATTGAATTTTTAGCCATCATATTCTTATAGCTTTTTACGCAAAATATTGCGAGGAATCGATTTATTAAAAAAATCAGATTTTATTCAAAAAAACAAGGTTGACTTCCATATGATCTTGACCTTGAGCCAAGGTCAAACTAATATGCCTATCTTTTTGCCTCTTTGAGCTAAACAACTTTTGTTTGAAACATTTTCTCATGTCATCTAACTCTAAAACAAGCGAGATATTTAAAATCATTGATTTAAGTGAGTCACTCTGTATATATATAAAATCTTTCATTATTGTAATACTCATTATTCATTAACATAATTATCACAATTATTACAATTATTATATCTGTACTATGTATATTTAAATAGAATGATGTTAATAACAAAGGTTAGGTAATATTCTAACAAGATAATATTAATTATATTAATAATATTAGTTTAAATAATAACAATTATAGAGGAATTATGCAATAAGATATTTATAGTATATTTGTAATAGAACAATATTATTATTTACTTTTATATCAAAATCAAATAATACGTACATAGACATTGTGCAGAAAAGATAAAAAATTATTTTAGCGTAAGTTGTATAGAGTAATATTATTCGCAATTACACATCTTCTTTTAAGTTTAAACTAAAAGTTTATGTAGTAGAGTTAAAGAAACAATATTTTTAAATACTATATTTTTGTTATTTGTTAGATCAAGATTTGGAAACATAGATGTTTTATATAAAAATTTGAAAAAATAATTTTGAACAAAAAGGCTTCCAGAAATTTTTAGTTCAAAGTTCAAAGTTTACGAAAAAAAGTATATGTCCACGGCTTTAAAAAAATATAATTATTTGAATAATCAAAAATGGGTAATTTTCAGATATAAAAAAATGTGTTTTTCTGAGGAAAATTTTTTTTTAATCTTTAGGTAATTTATTTGAAAGAAAAGTGAAAACAAAATGTAATTTACATTGCAATCTACAGTATAAAAATTGATTAATACATACAACCCCTGTTTGTTGCTCGTTATTATTAACAAAAGATATTTTTAGCATGAAAATAAATAAACACAATAGAAATTAAAAGAATTTGTTTCTTTTTTAGGGAGATTATCATTGTAAATTTATAACTTATTTTTATAAAAAACGATTAACAGCAAAAAAACAATATTTTTAAAAAAATTTACTTATTCACCCTTTCTTATTTAATATACATAAAGCGAATGCGTGGATTATTTTTATCCGCTTCAGATTTAGATTCGCTAGCACTTTGCACTGAATGAACTGTTTAAATTGTTCTTTCAGTTATAAATCCCTCTTGATACAACCTTTTTTTTGGATAAGTTTCCAACCTTTAGATTTTATTAATATTTTTTTAAAACAATGGGTTAAAAATAGTAGGGACACAAAAGACCCACGTGTTCAGTTTGAGGGTTAAATAAAAAAATAATTATTACGTCCAGACCCGGAAAAGGATGAGTAGGAGAAAAGATGTAATAAACAATACTGCCGAAATCGAATGTCTCATGACGAATGATTCGGGTCGAGCGAATTTTAAGGCGCAAAAAACAGATAAACTCGAGTCGCATTGCATCGAGTCGAACTTTCACTTAGGAGTCTCTTTTCGATAAGAATTTATTGCACGGGATGACATCAAATGCGATATTTGGACTAGAGAAATAAAGGAGGGTTAATAGATAAAAATAATTTAATTATAAAATTAATATTAAAATTTATAATTGACGAAAAATTTTAATTTGTACACATCATTTTATATTTTACAGTGAATTGGGAATTTTTATTTCTTATTTATTATATAAATAAAATACTATATATATAATTAAAGACAAGAGTGAAAATTGAGATAAAAAGGAATAAATAGATGTAAGAATTGAAAGATCGATAGATTTGATTACTACATTAATTTGTGATTAAGAAAATTTACTTAATTTTAATAAGAAAAGAACGGGAGCAAGATTAAATGACTTACTATGTTAATTGATTCTGTCGAGATATTAGCAGTACAGTAAGATGAGATGTTCTATTAATTGCTCATGGCTCGCAAGGTTGTGAGTACCATATTGCACAGGACAAAAGGCTGAAGGTCGAGAATAAATTACGTGCTGAGAACCAAACTGAACTCTCCTGTGCTATTTACTGTTGTTTTTCCATATTATAGTTTCTATTTGTTTGAAATATCATCGGGAAGAGACCTTTTTCCCCGATTTCCTTTTTCATTGCGTTGATTGATTATTGATTGATTATAAATGTTGAGCGTGTTATGAAAATTAGGTGTTGCAGACAGTGTTTGTTTATTGGCTGGTTTTTCTTTATTTGTTATCATGGCTGGAATAACTTACCCGGACAATTAACGGTGGATTACGACAGTGTACATTTTCTCGTATTACGCATATTATTATACATAATATTCTGCTTTATTAAAGTAAATGTGTTTTTGTGACGATCTCGATTTCACAAACGTTTATTTGTACTACGTAAGCTTGTCTATCGTAAATATAATAGAAAGAATGGTAGCATTAAGATAACGTAACATAATTAATAATTAAAAATATAATATAAATAATAAAATAAAATTTAATTATTTTTTATTTAATTTATTATTTATTTAATTTAGTAGAAATAGTAGAGTCTATAAGTGATTTTTTGCTTTTGAATTAAATTAAATTTACATGAAAATCAATTTCTTGTTTTAAATAAGTAATAAACGATTAATTTCTCATTTATCATTTTACTCAATTTCAAACAATTAGTTTAATATTCCGAATTTTTGGATTTGTATGAAAAATTAAACTATAATGATTACAATTATAAGATTTTTGATTATAAGAGTTTTGTAGATTTCATATCGTTTGTGATGTAAAAATATGAATAAAGAAAATTTAAAAGATAATATGCTGCATAGCTATAAGTGAAGGAACTAATATCCAATATTAGAAATAATTATATCATATTGCATAAACATTAAAAGTAATATTCAAAAAATATTTAAAATATTTCTTAAACATTTTATAAATCAATAGTTTAGAATATATTATTATACATGTACTTCTAATAAAAAAATATTATATTGTGAAAACATTATATAAGAATATTTATAAAATGTAAATATATAATCAATATTTCAAAAAATTGATTTTATAAAATTTTGATTTACTTGCTTACTGGGAAATTATACTTACTGGGAATGATTTTCTTGCTTACTGAAAAACATTACTTTTGAAATATTTTATTTATACTTCATGCAATATATAACATCTCAAGGTCATAACGACATTTCTAAAATTAATAAAATATTATTAAGAAGTCATTTGAAATCATCTCAATATTATATCAATAATATTTCTGTAATATTTTACTGTAATATGTAATATTTTCATAGTATATTATAATATTGCTGTAGCATTTCTGTAACATTACGTGCTATGTCTTCTTTAAAATTAAAAAAAGAGATGTTGATCCGTAATCGAAGCTATTTATCGCTAAATGTGCCTTCTAATGTATATATAAACACATGTAAAGACATTTCGAAGCACATTTAGCGATAAATGTGAGCTCAAAATATGAGCTAAAAAAAAAGAATAAAATTATAAAAAACAAATTCTAACAAATTATTATACTATAAATCTTTAAATTCACTCGCTATTCTGTAGTCATTCTGTCGCAATAACGATCACACTTTTATTCTTTATTTATTCAGGGTGTCACATATCCGGCGTGCCATGGTATTTGGAAATACTGGGCGCCGCCTCTGGAAAGATCGCGTCTGGCCACATTAGCGTTTTGCGGATCGTACGCGGCGATGGTGATAGGTATGCCACTTTCCGGATACCTGAGTGCCTGGTTCGGCTGGACGGCGTCGTTTTACTTCTACGGTAAGGAAGCGTCATCTTCTCATGTATTTTTTTCATCTACGTGCGTGAATATAGAGAGAGATTCGCCGATATCGCGACCTTTCCCTTACAGCACGATATATTGATAGAATATTGTTTTGCAAGATTGGAATATTGCATGCAATATTTCGTGCTAACGATCTTTGCAACTCATCAGTTGTTACACGGCTAGAAGGACAATTGATGAAAAGTACAGAAATATTTGTCGTTGCACGCAACGAATTGTAGGCATATGCGGCCTGGTTTGGTACGGTTTCTGGTTGTGGCTGGCGTTCGAGAAGCCGGCGAAACACCCGTGCATCTCGGCCCGTGAGTTACGCTACATCGAGGACTCGCTTGGTCAAGGACAAGCGCAGATACCTGTGCCCACTCTGGCGACGACGCCTTGGCGAAAGTTTCTCACCTCCATGCCCGTATACGCTATCATCGTCGCCAATTTCTGCAGATCGTGGAATTTCTATCTGCTGGTTCTCTTTCAACCGCGTTTCATGCACGAGTCCTTTGGCATGCCGCTCGTCGAGGTCAATATCATATATGTATATTTATATAATAATTTTTAAATACAATTTTAATTTTTATTTAAATATAAAATTGTTAATAATTATTATAATAAATAATAATAGTAATTATTATTATTTATTATTTGTTTCTAATCGTTTGTTTTATGATAGACTGGAGTCATCGGGTCGCTTCCGCATCTGTTGATGACGATGATTGTACCATGCGGCGGTTTGTTGGCGGATTATCTTCGTAAACGTGGCATCATGACGACAACGAATGTCAGGAAGGTTTTCAATTGTGGTGGTTTCGGAATGGAAGCGCTCTTCTTTTTGGTGGTGGCACACGCGACAACATCGAAGAATGGAACCGCGGCTACGGTCGCTCTCGCGATCGGCGTCGCCTGCAGCGGTTTCGCCATTTCCGGTTTCAACGTCAATCATCTGGACATCGCGCCCAGATACGCCAGCATTCTGATGGGTATGTCAAACGGGATCGGCACCATCGCTGGTCTCTTGGTTCCTTTCTTCGTGGATAACATCACGGAGAAGAAGGTACGAGAAAGAAAGAAATTTTTTCGAGCGCAAATTAATTTTTCTCGCTAATACAAACGCTTAAATAACGTAAAATCAAATTTCGAAAATAAAAAGAATAACTTGAACAAAATTTTATGATCAGTTATAAAGGGAAAAAAAATTCTGCGCAGGACGCACACAGTTGGCGAAACGTTTTCATCATAGCAGCGTGCGTTCACATCTTCGGAGTGACGTTTTACGGGATTTTCTGCTCCGGCGAGTTGCAATCCTGGGCCGATCCCACATTAGAGGAACAGAAGTCCTGGAATCCGATGGATGAGTTTGGACAGACGAAACCGCCAGTGCCACCGCCGCCGAAAACCATGCAGTCTGAATTTATAGTAAGTGCCTTAATAATTATTTCCAAGAGATATTTATATCGCACGTCGTTGTAGAATGCAACTTTTTAGATTATTTATTAAAATCAGCGAGTTAAAATAATTTTTAAAGAACCGTCAAAGAAAAAGAGAAAGAGAGAGAGAACTGTGTTATGTAACTACTTTTCAAACTGTCACATACATATGTTTGCAAATTATGACGTTGATTTTTAAGGTTTCTTTATCTTTTTTTTATTAAGATGTTTTATTTTTTTTTTTTTTTGAAAATAATCTATTTCGCGTATATGGGATAAAAAAAATACTCAATAATCCCGTCTTTCCAGAGACAACCGTCCCGGGACGGAGTCGCCGACGATTGGAACACTTACGAGCAGCCGGCGGCTGAGAATTACTTATACGCGCAACAAGACAATAAAGCCCCCGTAATAAATTACGGTTCGACGGAGACCAACAGCAACAATCCGTTCCATTCGACAAATCCGTTCGCCAGCGACATTAGCACGTCTCTCGTGCAGCCGCCAGCAACGGACAACCATGCGCACGACGTCGTGCACAATCAGCAATGGAATTGAGAATGGTCAGCCTCCGAATAAAGCGATCGGGTACGAGAAGAGTAGACTGCGTTTTCTCAAGGTTGTAGGTCATTCGTTATCATTAGCCGTCAATCTGCTGGTTCCTCGGACATACTGCCCCTTTATTATATCGGGATTCGCGGAAGTGAAGCTGCAAAGATCATAGGTTCATAATTTCGTTCCATTCTTTGAAGGATAAAAGTTGTCGAAGTTGTTTTATTATCCTTGTCAAGGAAAATAAAGCCGCAAATTTAAAATATTTAATAATATAAGCGTCTTGTTTAATAATTCGAAGAAAATTTAAGATATTATAAGCATTAAATGTAACTTAATTTTAATTAGAACTGTCATTTGATTGATTATGAATTATTTAACAAATATCGCAGTATGTCTGAGGACCGTATATATAAATAAAGGTTTCAATGGTTTGATAATTCTACGAATCGCAGGGTGCAGATAGTTAAATGTTGAAATGTATATTTCTAAGTTTCTTGGAAAAATATTCACAAATTTTTTCGTTAAGTATAATATCTAAGAGTGCAGAGAATGACGCTATGAATGGCCACGCGAATAGCTCGTAACGACACCAAAAGGATTTTATCTCGGCTACGTCGTAAAATTAATGTGATTCATCGATCGAATCACTATTTATGTAAACTTTATTGGAGGTACATGCAATATTCTTTACAGTATTTTACGATAAATGAGATAGGTAGTTCGGTGCGTTTTATCATTTTAAAAGTGACAATAACTCACTCGCCTAAAATTGAAAAATGTTTTTCTAGTACAATTTTCTGCTAGAAAGGATTTTTATATTCGCGTTTTTTATTCGTTGGCCTTTGCTTTCTTAAAGTAAAAGTAAACGAGAAGCAGCTGATTGACAGGAATTTTGAAAATGCATTTTATGCAATATACACAATTAATCATTTATATTTTCAAAAAGAGACTGAAGCAAATCGTCAAGTGAAGCTTTGCAAGTTGCAATGCGATAATTCAAAACGCGGTGACTACATTAATTTTTTAATGATTTTAGGTGGAAGAGAATGTTTGCCTAATTAATAGGAAGATTAGACTATCAATAGTCTGAGGAATTTTTTAAGTCATAAAATTCTAAAGTATGTTTTATTAGGATACACGATATTTGCGAATGTCCTTTTTATATAAAAAAAATTATTAACAAGGATGCTGTTTATAGATATTAGCGACGAGATCGAGATATGTTCCAAATCGACAATAATTCAAACCGTTGCAGACAATAATTCTCTCTGTGGACAATAATTAACGGCAAGGTTTGAAAAAAAAAAGGAAATAGCAATCGCGAGAGGTCTCGTGCGCGCGACATGGCTCAATCGCTGAAACTTTTAGGTATTTCTTTCCCTCTCCTTCCGAATTTTTCCGTGATTTATAATTAAGTTACTTACGCGAAGAAACATAGCAATAAAGAAGAGAGAAAGTTTACGCAAATCGATAAACGGCGTATAATATCGTTTGTCGAAATTAAAATTATACGCAAAGACGCGCGACATCTTTACGCACACTTGGCTATAGTACAATTAAATTGGGAATAAAATAATGGAATTATCCATACAGCATAGATATTCCTGAAATTATTTTTGAATATTTATTTGAATATTCGAATTGCAATATTCAATTTTCTGGATTCTCTTTTACTCTTACATATGTTATGACTGTGAATTAGAATTTAAAAAATAAAATTAAATAAAAATAAAATTAAAAAAAATAATTATGAGAACAATTAAAGGCAACAAATTAACAACAATTCAGAGATCTGGATATTACAAGATACTTGAATATCGAAGAAATATTTACAAATATTTATGCAGAATACTTATGATGTATGGATATTACGTGTGCGAAATTGATGAGCATAGAACGCGAAAAACCGCAAGGGGAAAGTGGAACTATTACTTAATTTTCCATTAATATTCGTCAGAAACAAACGTGCGAATTATTTGAAAGATAGTAAAGCGGGACGATCGTAAATTCGCGCAATTACACAAATCGGATTCTAAATTGATCATCTGGCGCGAGTTTTCTCAATATCCAAGATAAGTTTGGAAAACATTCGTGTAGCAACTTATAACTTGAAACGTATGAAAGTATTCGTAAGAAAGTGATAACGAAATGAAAGTATCATAAGAAAGTACCGATAAGCTATTTAAGTAGACAAATCATGAAAGTGAATATACAAAGATCAAAATAAGATCGAGATACATATTTAGAAAAAAAGAAGCATTATATTATACATTGTCTAGATGTATTTCGTATATTATACATATACACACACACAAACACACACATACACACACACACACACACAAATACACGCATCTTTCACTCTATATTAATATATATATATATGTAGGTCCTTCATGATCACGCATGTGCGTGATGAAAAATAGAAACGGGACGCATACACGGAAGCAGTATGAAAAGCATGCGTATTGGGGATAAATGGTGGTAAAAAATTAGGTCTCGAAACGGCTAATTTCGATTGATCCATTTTTTTATACGTAGAATATTCAATATTCGATGTACATGATAAAAAAGTAATCCCCTTCTTAGAAAATTAAAATTATATTTTTATTTCAACAAGTTACGGACGGTCGAGAAATAAATCCTCCATCTGTGATTGGAAGACAAAAGAATCGCGAGTAATAAGGTGTTTGTCAACTAATTTTAGATGAACTTTGCTTTTACATAATCATTATTAAATTTTTATATATTTTTAACTGTAAGTAGAGAGGAAAATTATTTCAGCATTCCAGCAGGAATATTTACGTCTCTTTGATTGTTAGAAAAATAAAACAGAAATCATTTTTGAATATTTATAATAACGAAAATTAAACAAGGACGTAATTAACCGATTCGACCTCCTAGTGCTGACTCTAATCTGATGTGCATTCACGTTTATAAATAAGGTATATAGTACGCTAATATGGCGATATGTAGTACAAGTATGTGCGCGTGTGTATGTGAGCATACGAATTGAGTAGTCTAGACTTTCCGTTTTTCCTTCCAAAGAGGAGATTCACAAAATTAGTCAATTTATGCGAGACCTTTTCAAAATACATAACGATATGATACGTGTATGTATCGACACTTATGATATCGACAAGTATAGTCTCGCGTTCTCGTCGCCAATAAGATTATATATAGATATGTCGTATGCGTTATACGTTGTTATGTTGTGCGTTAAGATAAATGTAACTATATATACAATAAATCGCATATGTCATATATGTATATTACATACATTAATGACAGCAATGTGCGTGTGATGATCGATATATTTGAGAATGTTCGATTAGAAAAAGAGAGAGAGAGAGAGAGAAAGAGAGCGAAAGAGAAGTATTGCAATTTATTACATTACGAAAATTAAGGCATAAGAACGCACTTTGTATTGATTATCGGGTGCTTTACTGTACGACAATAATATTTAAACTAAAGCCTGATGCACATGTTATAACAGAGCACCAGATTTAAAGTTTAATTGTTTGTTTAGTCATGTGTGATTTCATTACGACAATATTTGCGAATTGGAGTATTTAGGAATTCGCTTCATGAACGGGTTTCGACATTGTTTTGCCAACATAATCACGACTCGGATAATTAACGACTAAATTAATAAATTTATTTTACCGTAACATAAGAGAAACAAAAATTAATAATAAAAATAAAAACAAAATTTTGATGAATTATTTTTCGAGAAATTAATTTTGCGGCAAGCTTTGTAAATTTTAAAGTTAACAAAACACTCTTACTTTAATCAATTTTTTAACATTTTCAGAAAATTAATAAAAAATCATTCCAGATTTTTAAAATGAAAAATATTAAAAATAAATTTGTTACAGAAGAAAAATAAAGATTATTTAATCGTTTTACGACTCTTTCAGTTAAATGATGACAATTATTTAGAATTAATTTAGCTCTTAGTTTAAGAGTAATTTTTATTCGACAGAATCTCGATAGAAAGAGCCGTTTGAATCTTTGACAAAGAGAGAACATCGGCCCGTTCATCGCAAGTCACAATGAATTACCAAACACTCCGTACACGCACAACGGTAATAATCTCACTTCTTGACACGAGTGGCAACGTGGGACGGATATGTAATGACGGGTCACGATTAGAACGCTGGCATTAATGACTACACGAAAATGACGATGCTATAACGCGCATTTTTTTCGCGTAGTGCATCGACCGCATAAGCCACGTTTTAAAAAGGGGCATGCTAGAATAATAGAAAGTCGGAAACACACTTGCAACACGCTTGAAATTAATGATACGCGCGTGATAACTGTCATCTAAACGTTGTGTACCATCTGCGTCACTGTTACGCCAGGGAGAAACGATTCGTTGTTCGGGCTGGGAAAAGAACGGATTTGAAACCTCACTCAACTGACAATCTGCTTGAAAACGGAATAAAAAAAAAAGCAGGACACCGCTTTCCCTCGGCAAATGACCAGATGTGTGCAGCACGATTATCATAAAAAGGGGTGAAATATAAAAATATATATAATAAAAAAATAAATATAAGGAATACATAAAATACAAAAATTTAATTCAGACTGTTTTCATATTTTTTTTTGTTTTTAATTCGGCTTTAATCGTGACTCGTCCTGTACGACAGATAATGTTAAGGATCTCTATGCATAGATATATTCATTATTATATATCGAAGTAGTGACTGGCCTAACGTTATTCACGACTTCATTCACCGAACCAGAAAGAGAGTTGTTTTTTCTGGGATTCGAGATATTATCTATATAAAGCGTAATTATATTACGAGAAAAACCTAGGATAAGCTCTAATGCTGTTCGAACAATAATACCGATATTAATATTTACGTATATACGTATAGCTCCAGTAATAATTTACGACAATAAAGAGATAAATAAAACGCGGGATGTGTGCCGATGCCAGGTAGTAGATGCAAACTACTATTTATTAAAAAAAAAAGAATTTATCATTATTGATAAAATGCATTACGATCATTGAGATTGTTGCTTACGTTAGATAAATTAGCAGAGCTTCATTTTCGGCACACCCTGTACCGCTTTATATATAAATATATACATATATAACCGAGATTATACAGATTCGTATTTGCTTTTTGCGAATTTCAATAGCGAGAAAAAAAAAACAAAAAATAAAAGAAATATTAACTATAGAATGTCCTCCCGAGAAAAAGCGGACCTATGTAATTATATATTATCATATGTAATTAAATCCGAAAGTTGGCGATATGAACTAGCCATATAAAATAAAATCCGAAATTTGGCGTAATATAATCTAATCTTTATATAATCATATAGCTAGATCTGTTTTCATATAAATATAATCAAATCTACCCGAATGTGATTATGTTAAAATTTGATTATATAAGATTATATTGTGCCAAATTTCGAATCTTAATATCCCCTACAGCACGATATATGATGGAATATTGTGAGAATATTGTTTTGCAAGATAGGAATATTGTATGTAATATTTCTGAAAGCTTGCCACAATATAGATATGTCCGCTCCCAAACTATATTGTACAATATTTCTGTAATAATACTGATATATATTTCAAATCGTATTGCATGTATATTTCTGCAATGTGAATACAATATTTACAACATGTTGCAGAATATTTCTTATTTCTTATTTGCATAATACTTATTTGTTCAATTTTGAAATTATATTAGTTTAATATCTGAATTTCCTGTGACAGGATTGTATCACAAATTAAGCTGATAGACAAATATATTTAACGTTACAGTTGTGTTTTTTTGCAGGTTTTAGATACTCTCATGAAAAAATCTTGTTCGTAAGTGAACGAACTAACAAAAGATATGTGATTGCATTATAGCAGTAATATTTTGCAAAATCTCCAATAAAATATTCAATTTATAATATTTGCACAATATTGTTGCAATATTTGTAATATGTCGCAATATTAAAATATTCATGCAATATTTCAGCAATATTTCGTGCTGTAAGGGATACGTATATGATCATATAAAATATGTTATCAGATCCTTCCTATATCTAAATATATATATATATATATATATATATATATATATATATATATATATATATATATATTTATATTTGATCATATTATATCCATTTTTTCTCGGGCTTTTATTTTCGTTCTCGAGTGAAAGAGAGATTCGGAAGTGATGCTTACTGTGGGGAGCGCTCGACGAAAGATATCGCGAGAAGCGTAACGAGAATGTGTGTGATGAAAGTATAACGAGTCGTTCAAGATTGTATTTACATTTCCGCCACATTTTACTGTTTCCATATATTTTTGTAAAGAACTCGCATCAGATTTTTTATTGTACCACGAAAGTGACAAACAAACACGGGAGAGGATAAGACGGGGAATTAATCTCGTATATCACACAAAGATCATATATTATCAAGTATATTTACAACAATACAAGAAAAAGAAAACACATTCGTGGAACGAGTAAAACGATGCGTAATCGAATTGCGAAGACGACGATATAGGTACCGTAAATTTAATATCATATCTTTCTCCGATTCAGAATGGTAAGAATAATGTGCGACTGTGTATGTGTGTTGTACGCAATTAATAAGGTTTTCTCACTCCCAGTCTTGTACGATTTTTAATATTTTTTCGCGAACGAAGAATACGAATGAGGTAAAAATACTATATACGCAATATTTTACTATTCCACAGCTTTGAAACGCGATTGTAATTTACGAGATATTTCATTATCGACTTAAAACACGTATACTAGCTTCGTGACTCGACCTTTTTAGCAAAAAGAGAAGATACATTATACTTATAATTCTGGAGAGGGGCACAAGCATTCGACAGAGTTACGATATGGAACCACATCTCTATACACACTTACATATTTATATACACACAATATACTCCTATATACGTATATGTATATACATTATGCAATACTTACACAATGCTGTATACATACCGGCGTTCGTCGCGTATTTGTACATCCTCCGCGCGGCATGTAATTAAAGTAATACTAATTTACGTATTTCTCGATTAAACGTGTTTACAAAAGTGTATCAATTACTATATCGACAATAACGACGAAAGTTCGTGGAAGAATGAAAGTAATATGTTGTAAGTACAATAAATAGACAAAGAGAGTTTCAGAGATATATATATATATATATATATATATATTATTATATTGTAAAAACGACGCGAAATTCTCGCAAGATTTATACATAGTCATAATCATAGTCATTATATAGTCATAATAATTGTGATACATTTATTAATTTTCTTTTAATGTTTTTAATTAAAAATATGTAGTTAATCAAATTTTGATATTTATTTTATATATATGTTTCGTTAAAAGTATCTCTTATTCTCTGAAATGTTGTTTATTTGATATTTTAAAAAGGAGCGAGAATTTCACGCCGAGAATATAGAAAGTATTAATCAATAAGTGTTATCATACTAAGCTTTTGATGGCTTGATATTATGTATCAAGTGTAGATTAGAAAATTTTCTCATTGTTACCATTTCTGTTTGTGGAAAACTCTCGTAGTTATATTCTGAATGCGCTTCGAGCGAGGATCCGAGAAGACTGTTTTGCGTCACGCGAAATGTTTGTCATCGCTCTCTGTTCAAAAGTGCGCGATTGCGCGATAGTACAATTACTACCTAACCAAAAGAGATTGCGTTGCGATTTATATGAATAATTGCTTTTGGTAAGTTGTATTTTATAATCGCAATCTTAATCGTCAGATTCACTTTGAAAAGGCTTCATTTTTGCGAAGTGTTTGATTCTCGCGAAAAAGGAAGTTATTTCCGTGTTATTTTTTTTTCTTTCAGTATGTCTTGCTGGCTGAGAAATACTGCGTGTTGATGCTTAGTAGATAATAATATGATGTTACTGAACTACATATTTGTTAAGCATTATCGATACAATTAGGATTACGCGTGAATCAAAAGAATCTGCTCTTCCTACAAAAATTAAACGAAACACGAGTTCAATAGCGCGATGCTCGTGATTCACGTCTTCAGAATTTTCCGGCGCGATTTCCATAAGCGTTGATTAGAAAATTAACGGAAATTTAATCGAGTCTCGGTGATATTTTCACTTGTTTGTCTCGAAGAAACGACAGGGATTCGATTGAACTGCGACTGATTTTGATTACAAGGTTTATGGAAATAGCGCATCTTCAAATTTGAACGTTTAGAGAGAGACAAAAAAGCTGTACTAGAAACGCACGCGTTTTTTTCCTTCTCATTGTAAATCACGAGAGAACGAAGTCGTTTCTAATCGTCGACAGATATATACACTACGCAATAAAATTAAAGAGCCACTTTTTTCCATATAAAAAAGACCAATTTTTAAGTAGTTGTAACTTCTTTAAAAATAATCGAAATAAAATCAATAAAAAAGCATTTCAAAGCTTGAAGTTTCTAGTTTTAGAATCTTTAAATGAATTTCGATTTTTTCTATTCGTTACAAAATTACATTGTAAAAAAGCGACGTTCGTCGATTGAATTTTTCAAAAGTTTATCCAAGAATATCGATTTAAAAGAAATCCTAGCATAATTTCATTAATTGTATGTTAAAGAGCAGAGTTTTAGCTTTAATTTCTTTTTTCAACGAACGTTCTATGATTTTTTTTCGTCGAGATATTTATTATTAAAGCAAAATCGAGCTATTGACTTTGAACGTTTATAACTAGTGAAAAAATGAATCGTACAATAATCATTAATTTAAGTTTTTAAAACGTACAGAAAAAAGTTAACATTTCGACCTTTTGTACGAGTAACTGGAATGCATGTTACTTGTAAATGTTGTAGAGTTCATGAAAATTTTAGCGGTTTTTCGTTAACTTTCATTGATTTAAATAGAAAAACATAAAAGTGCAATTTTTACTTGATTTTTAAGTAACAATTATGCTTTAAAAATGAAAAATGATTGTAAAAACAATAAGAGTATTATAAAGTGCTAACTTTCCTCTTTAAATTGCTTTTTTATTGATTATTGTACAATTATTTTTTCACTAGTTATAAGCGTTCAAAGTCAATAGCTCGATTTTACTTTAATAATGAATATCTCGGCGAAAAAAAATCGTAGAATATTCATTAAAAAAGTAAATTAAAGCTAAAACTTTGCTCTTTAACATCAAATTAATGAAATAATACTAAGATTTTTTTTTAATTCGGTATTCTTGAACAAATTTTTGAAAAATTTGTTTAATCGACGGACGTCGCTTTCTTACAATGTAATTTTGTAACGAATAGAAAGAATTAAAATTCATTTAAAGATTCTAAAACTAGAAACTTCAAGCTTTGAAACACTTTTTTATTGATCTTATTCGGATTATTTTTAAAGAAGTTACAGCTACTTGAAAATTAGCCTTTTTTATATGGAAAAAAGTGACCCTTTAATTTTTTTGAGTAGTATATATTATATATATATATATATATATATATATATATATATATATTATATATATATTATATATTCTCGCCGTTTATGCAACTCTATATACTTTGTCCATTGTTACGATCTCGCCTCTTTACGAGAATAAAATTATATATTCCGGAGATGTTTTCTAATAATCTTCCAAGCGAGAGGTGACTGTAATACAACACACACAACGGTGCGAACATGACAAAAAAATATATTTTGATCGTTTGTATTAGCGGGCTCGCTCTACATATACTGTACGTGTAGTCGCATTATTAGAGATTATTGTTATCACACGTTGGTGCAATCTGGTTTGTTACTGATTATCGCAACGCTAATTATTATGTAAAATATGTATGTAATACTGTAATTTTCAGTGTATCATGTAATTAAAACGAGAGACACATTCTGGCGGCAAATTGACAATAAATCGTAAGCCAATCTTTTCAAAACTCGTTCCACATGGATCTTTGAGTGAAACGCGTGTCAATAAAAGATAATAAATGCAACGATTAGTGATTATTACAAGAGAGAGACTCGCGACTTACTATGTACATATATTGTGTCAATCCCGAGAAAATCGGTCGTCTTACAAATCGTATTCGTAAAGAAAGAATTCAAGGTAAAGAAAACGCGGGCCGCGGGCAAAACCTGACATTATCGTCAATCTCATTGATAATTATTGATCCTTGCTTAGCCTTAAAGCGTTTAGCTATTAAATGTAACACAACGTGGCCTCGTTCGCATTTGCATCTTCTCACAACTTGTTGCCTTATTATAATTACATACAGGTACACGTGTCATTCTGCACGTCATATCGTTTATTTAACGAACTAAACGTATAGAATTATAATAGCCTTTTTTTCTCCGTATATATTTATTAAATCAAAATATTAAATTTACGTACATCGCGATGTCGAGCAGACGAAAGCAAGTAGGTAGTTTGCAATAGTTGAAAGAGATAATACCCCGAGGAATCTCTCTCAATTATCCATAAGCAGAATAGTAATTTGTGTGCGACAATCGTTAAATAAACGCTTCGGAGTCATTTCTAGTGTTGCATAATGCTTTGTTTATGGTAACGTACCATCTAGTAGTTATGCAGAGAGCATTTCCGTGAGGCACGTACGCGAGAATTAACTCTCTAATAATATTTCATGAAATTAATCTATTACGCACGCGGAAAGGTGATTTCCTAATATGTCCGTCATTTGTGAAACATTGAGAATCATGTAGATGCAAATCACATTTCTAACAAAACGTTGCAACGTTGCTTTTGTAAAATGCGTCAACATTCTTGTTCCATTAAAGAAATGTTTTTTTTTTTAATAATACTTTTCCACTTTAATATTTTTTCGAAAAAAACCAGAGCCTAAGAAAAATTCCAAACATCAAAATATATATCAAAAGTGATTGCTGTTTATTCGTAAATAAAAGAAATTAAACATGTTATTATTTCTCAATTATATAAAGTAATATTAATTTTATCTTTAATCGTAAAGAATATGTGACTGAAAATTTTAAGGATTTAAAGTTTAACTTTTAGTTATGTAAAATTGAGAATTTTTAAAGAATCAAGGCTTTAATTTTAAATGACCGAAAATTTTCACGTAAAAAAGATTAAAGATTATATGTAATTATTTACGAAATAAAAATTAAATTATAAATTAAATTTTATTTAATTTATAATTTAAGAAAAAATGCGGCACATATGCGCGAAGCAGCGACAACTTGCCTTATTTACTCAGAGGACGATAAGATGAATCTAAACACGTGTGGCACGAAACGCTGGCGTGCGTACTCGATCAGCGCGACTCGTCGCACGCATATGTCGTGCGTGCGTGCATCGCGCGCGGGATGCGAAGCGGGAGAGAAGCGGCTCGTAAGAAATAGCCATAAAAACATGGACGTCGTCACGAGTATAGTTACTCCTCGTTACTTTCTAAATTCCCCCCGCGTGCACAGCCGATATATATCCCCCGATGACTTTGCATTTTGCAATCGTATACGCACGGCGGCGGGATTCGCGTCCGGTACGGCGATTTTTCGTGCCTGGATGTTATATCACAAATCACGGGATCACCGCGGGAGATGGCGGTCAGTGTCGTGAGGTGCCACGCTCTCCTTGTGCTCTACTGTGTCCTGCTGCAGTATCGTAAGTACTGCTGAATACTCTCGTACTCTCGATCGCCGCGACTCATCCACCTTCGTAGAGTCTCACGATCCGATCTCGCGAATCTCGATCTCGTGGGTGCGCGATTTTCTCGAATTTTGCGGGTGCGATCTCTAGGAAGACAGGTGGATCTAGGGGTCTTAAAATATAATAAGAGTTCCCTTTGCTCTCTCTTGTTCCTTCCGCTTTTCCCTGCATATTTCTACAAACGCACGTGGTGAGTCAGAAAATAAAAATGCTTTCTTGTAATTATATTAAGGCATCTTGTCTGTCACTTTGAATTAAAAGGAAGAGACTCTTCTATTCTTACTAATGAAAGTGAACTTTCGAACGAGAATATTGTCAAACAGTTCCGGTTTACATCAATGTGCACTTAGTCTTAATTGCTTCTTTAGTCAAGCTTCTCGAGCGCTTTTTGTGTCTCTTGATTATTTTTTATTATACCTTGTAATTCTAATTCTCTTCCATTTGTTACTAATTTTTATTGATTATTTATTATCTTCTCAATTTATATTTTATACATGAATATATATATATATATATATATGTATATGTTTAGAGAAGATTTTGTACTATTTTAATACGCACTTTATATTGTGAAAAATGTTTCGCATACACATACATATATACATAACAGTGTCTTTGAAAATTAAAATTAACATGAAAGGGAATTCCGCTTTTGTAATATAACTTTCTTCGAGACTGATGAAACTGTAGCATTTGCGATAACTTTTACTTTCAATGAGCTTCACTTTTACTTTAAGTGAGGCAAGGTTTACCTCACCGAATAATGTGAATAAAATTCTATTTTCTCGTTGAATTACCATAAAGTGCTGTCACGTGTATCAGTCATAAAAAATCCAACAATTAATTATATCCAACAATTAATCATAAGGAAAGAACCACCGTCGTGTTAAAAAAACGATTCGATTAAAGATTGAAGAAAAGTACAACAGCTTCCACCTTTCCAACTATAAAACTTATTTATAGCATTGGTGTAAACTAACAAGATCGTCGACCTTCACCCAGTTTTGCATAACGGTTCAATAATTTCTAGTGCACGAGACACTTAATCCTGATTTTACGATTGATCAACTAACCGACGATTAACTAAACGTAAGCGTCATTCATATATTGAAAAACAAAAGAGGCAGAAGATTAAATCGACCGATTTGCAATTATTTTTCCAGACAATGCGATGGCTCAAGACAAGACCCTTAAAGATCTCTTCAACAGCACGTCCTGCGCGAAACCACCTTACATCTGTCCGCATCCGCAGATAGAGTTCTATTTGTACACCAGGTACCTTTTCTGTTCTGTCAACATTAAATCTTTCGCATAAATCTTCATTTAATGAAAACTACAGTTTAAATCGGCTATTCTGCATTTTAAAAATGATCTTAAGATTAATTTATATTTCACATTCAAGTAAAACCATCGATTGTATCGATCGTTTCCAAGTTTCGAAAAACAAACTTTTGTTATGAGGAAACGATCAACGTTACTCTCGGTTTCAAGATCAGGATCATTTCGTTCTCCATTGAAAGTAACCTCCTTTCCAGACTCACCTTTCTCCGGCATCTATAGTATCGTCCAATGCTCTCACTATCGTCTATATTTACGTAGCGGACGTGAGTTGCATCGACGAATAGTTGCATTCATACGAAACATAATACATATATGCATAACGTACCTTATATTAGTCGTGATTTTCAGGGAAACCCAACAAAATCCGCTGCCATTAGACATTCGAGATTTTAAGTCTCTCCGGAATTCCAAATTTAATAAGACCAATCCGACAAAGATCATTATTCACGGCTTTGGCGGTGGACGAAATTTAGCGCCCAGCACAGATTTGCGAGATGGTAAGATTAGCCATTTTCCCTAAATTTTTGTTTATTTAAATTGTAGCCCGTCCTCAAGTTTTTGCGACAAAATAATATTATTTATAATATAAAAAATATTTTATGTATAATATAATTAATAAACAGGAGTATACGATTAGAAAAATGTCTTTCCGGTATTAGACAGAAAAATTGAAAAATTATAATTTTGTTTTCATACATAAAATTTACGTATATAATTTATTTAATTATTAGAGAACCGCGATAATATATAAAATAAATCTATTAATATCGATGATATGAATATTCCTATGTAAACGTAAAAAAATTAGAGATGCTGTAGAAAAACGCAGTAAAGAATAACCGTTGAATCAAAATAGCCAAAAATACCACCACGATTCGATTTCAGCGTATTTCACGCGAGGCGATTACAATATTATAATCGTGGATTACGGTTCGTTGGTACGCGAGCCCTGTCTCTCGCAGATCTCATGGGGCCCGGATTTCTGCTCCCAGTGCATCGCTCAGCTGGTCAAGTACCTGAGGGATCATCCCCGCGGCACGAGGGTGGAGAACATACACGTGCTCGGATACAGCGTGGGCGCGCATATCGCTGGACTCATCGCAAATTACTTGCCCAATGACAAACTCGGGAGAATTACGGGTAATTGCTCGTATGCAGCCGATCGCTGTCCCATGTTCAAATTTAGACTCTAGACGTAATATACGATTTTTTTCTTATCGCTCCTACGTGAAAAGGAAAGAGAGAGAGAAAGAATTTTTCAATTATTTTAAAATAAAAAATGTTGATCATTTAATCTTAAATTTTGGAGAATAACGAATATTAACGAGCAAAATCACATAAATATAAAATATGTACGTTTTTATCATATATTAGTTTCACATCTATTTATCCATGATATTACGTCTGGAAAAAGTCTCTGTAATTCATCATTTTGTATAACATTGACATTAATTTGCGATTCGCGTGCTTCTGTTCGCAGGCCTCGATCCGACGATATTTTTCTACATGAACGGCAACCGCTCGATGGATTTAGACGAAACGGATGCCCATTTTGTGGACGTGATCCATACAGCCGCAGGGATTTTGGGCCAATGGGGGCCCACCGGTCACGCGGACTTTTACGTAAACGGTGGCTCGAGTCAGCCCGGATGCGCCACTTCTTCTATACTCCGTAAGTAACGAACAAAAAATCAATTACGGCGGAAAGTACAAAGAAAATTAAAAAGAAATGTCATCTTTTTTTCAAGGGAAATAATAGTATAATTGAAAAAGAATCCAACTCTTTCTCTTTCTCTCGCATGCATAAAATGTCGATAATATGAATGGACCTTTCTTTATTCTCGTAGAAACGCTGTCGTGCGATCACACGAAGGTGACGCCATATTACATAGAGTCAATCACGACGAAAAAGGGATTTTGGGCGGCACCGTGCGCAAATCTGTTCTCTTACCTGATCGGATGGTGCAATCCCAAGAGAGAGGATCACATCCTGATGGGGGAGGACGCCCCTCATACGTAAGTAGTGATCCATATTTACCTTATAAGATTGCATGCTGTTTGCTAGAAACTGACATATTCGATATTCCTGAAAGTACACGTGTGTCAACAAAAAAAAAAAAAAGAAAATATTTTAGAAAAATAATAGAATATTCATGTCGACGTCGCGCGGAAATATTTATGTACTCGCGTTTGTGAAAAAATTTGACAGAGCACGCGGCATCTTCTATCTGTCAACAAACGCACGCAAACCGTACGCCCGAGGACTGCCCGCAAAAAGCCAGCGACGGACAAATCAGAAGCAATCGTCCTCCCGCCAGTCTTGAGTCTGCTAAAGCAGCTGATCAACATAATTATAGAGTAACATGTGTCGCACGTGAATCAGTCAAAGTTAAGTTATATACATAATATACATATATATATATATATACATATATATATATATATATATATGTAGATATGTTATTTTGACATATAAGTTTTAGCTTTATACACTGTCGCATCTGACTTTTTATTACGTTTAATTGTTCAAAGAAACCTTTTGTCTTCTCTCCTTTTTTTTATCTTATTGTTACATAAAAGATGTTTCATCAATTTATACATATATTGAAAGAGCAAATTACGCGTCACCTAGACCGCGTTTATTAGCGTCTGATCGACAGATATAATTGACGGTCTCGCATGTGGTTGACATGTAACACTTTCACCGTCGTGCTTTCCTTATTTAATGCGTTGCATTTCATACGCATTATATTTACTCAGTAACGGTATAATTTTTTTATATTTTTTTATAATTTTTTGTTTTATGAGACGACAATGTATTCAACTTGTCGCTCGATCAATATCTGATCATTTCAATGAAACATCGTGTGTCATTGAAGAGCAAAAATCGGTCAAGTACCAAGCAAAAGTTTTGCGCAAGAATTAGCGGAGAGTGTGTGTGAACAGAGATTGTATCGAAAGTGGCACGAGTTTGTTTTAAGAATTCATCTCTCATTAAAATTTATAATGCCATTTCATAATCAAAGATAAATTTCTGCCCGGTGCTAAAAAACGGGATATTAATTTGTAATTGTAATTATATCATAGTTGCAAAAAATACTTCTTTTGTTTCGGTTTAAAGTTACGCTCGCTTTAATTATAATTTCTGTTTTACGTATAGTACGTCATTAATTAAGGTAATTAATTAATTTTGTAATCTGTAATTGTAATTATAATTGAAACCTGCAATTCAGGAAAGATACCTTCGACTCTCTCGTAAAAGAGATTTTTTTGTATAATACGTCATTAATAATAATTAAGGTAATTAAATAATTTTGTAATTATAATTATAATTGAAACCTGCAATTCAGGAAAGATATCTTTGACTCTCTTGTAAAAGAGATTTTTTTTGTATAATACAGACATCGCTCGAAGAAGTACGTGCAGATGCTTTATTCAATATTCTTGATTCCCGTTTGTCGTCCTTGGTTTCCGCAAATATCCTTGTAAGAATGCAGCAACAGGCCTGTGTTTATGTTAACAACAATATTTATTACATAATAATTATTATGAGATACGGTAATAATTTCTATGGATTTACAGTACACTGTGTCGCACTAAACCTTAATAGTATATATATATATATATATATATTTATATATATGTATGTATGTATATATAATATGCAATGGAATGATTACAAGATACATCCTCGTTTCAAGCCGGAGGTTTCTCGATTACCTCGGCGATATCTTTTCTTCCTTGTTAGATGGATCCTTCGCGTATATTTTCCGGAGAGACATGACCCTTCCGTGATCGTGATGCTCCGGACGTCGATCTGAATTATCTTTCTTTCTCTTTCTCTCTTTTTTTTCACACACATACACACTCACACTCACACGTACGTACGTATAGGCAAAGGTGCATCCGAGTTTTTCGAGTGTCGGCCCTACAGTTTCGAGGATGCGACGCCCGACGAGCATAGCGTCGTCTCGAAGGTTTCGTCACGCTACGTGATTTCAGATTAGTGGGAAATTAAGTATCGTATACACATATGCGTTTTAAAGAACGTCATTTGGGGTAAACTGTAAAAATGTAACAATCTTTCTCAGCTCATTTTTCGTTTCGTTTTCGAAATTTAATCTCGGTGCAAGAATCTCTTTCCATCACTTCAATGCTCGATATAAAAGAGGATTAATAAGTCTGAAAAGAAAATGAGATCGGACACGTCGACTAGATTTTAATTTCATCGTCTCGGACCGGATAGTCATGCTTGATAATTATAATAATCTGACCGATTACTCTCTCTTTTCTTCCTCTGAAATTTCTTTATATTATATTATATTCACGAGTATAAATTTTCTAATATTTTGAGCTAAAATTTCCTAACGTAAAGTAAGAAATCAAAATTTACATACTGTGTCGTCCTTGAAATTTTTTCTAGTTAATAGCGAGAAGAAGCAGTTTTGATCGGTTTTTTAAGAATTATTTTGCAAGATATATATTACATCATCGTTCAGATTGCTTTCGCAAGTGTACAACGAAATCTAAAGAGAGATACAAACGCAAGGTTCGTCCATTAATTTCGGGCCGATCGCATCGAGGACGTATTTCCAGACTAAAAACTACAACTTTATAAATACACTCCTCTCTCTCTCTCTCTCTCTCTCTCTCTCTCTCTCTCTCTCTTTCACGCGGGCGTGTTCCTCTTTTTTATTTACATCTCTTCTTCGTGCACTCTACGTACCGCTGTTCGGCATACAAATGTGCATGAACGGATTTACGCTAACGTATATCGATTATTACATATTTAAAAGCGGAGAGATACGCTTTTCTTTCCCCTTCTCTCTCTCTCTCTTTCTCTCTCTTTTCTCGATGCATTCACAGAATCGCACTTGCTCCGCGATCCAGATCGTTCTCCTGAAGATCGCACCTTTCGCTATGATGTTCTCGAAATATACATACACAGTGAATCGTAAAAGGATACCTCTTCGAAATGTTGTCTTCAAGCGATTGATATTTTTTTGTTTAGGAAAGATATTTCAGGATTTCCATCAATATTATGTGAATTGCGATATATATGCATATATATATATTCGGGTGCGTGGTCGTGTACATCTCCTTTTTTTCGTTTCGTTTTCTACGAGCCCGCTCGGACTGACAGATCGCGACTTTCCCTCCACGATCCAGAATATTCACACGTACGATCTATTATCACGGTGCGTGTTACATTTACCTTCTATTATTTCAATCGACGTGTTTTACTTTACTGCCTCTAATTAAATATACTCGTAAATGGTAAATGTGGGATGAGATAATCGATATCAATGGTGTCAATATAACGAGCGACATTGTACATATAGGACGTACATGGTTTTCCTTATCCAACTCCGTTCTCTTCGGCAGCATGCTTGTTCTCTCTCTCTCTCTCTCTTTAATTCCCTCTTTGTATAACGTGAATACAGATCTGCCTTACTTTAAGTACGGAAAGTACAAAAAGAAGCGCAGCCGAAGAGAACGGATCTACCTCTAGCTAAATTTTTAACTCACGAACAATGGCGCCGACCAGGCCGTCGATGGTGAAAATCATTTTGTGAGTGATGCGATTATTTAAAAAAAGTGACGGGGAAAGACATTTAAATTCGTGCTTGCACCCGATAATAATAATAATAATAATAATAATAATAATAGTAATAATAAAATTGAAAAAAGACATTAATTTTTTCACGAAAGAAGAATCGAATATTTTTAATTCAGGTTTACCGATGTAAAGAAAAAAATATTCCAATTTTATTTCTCTCTTTTCTATTTTACTTCTCTTTTTTTCGCGATAAAACGGATCTCAATTATTGGCCGAATAAATTAATACTGCAGTTGTCGTCCCCAGTCGAAACGCCATTCGCTGATTTTTCAACGATATATATTAATTCGTGAATTCTCGTTAAAGTATTTTAAGTACAATGCTGCTGAGTATAATAGCGTGCCCTCGCACATGCTATATACGATATACATTATCGTTTAAATCGATAATTGGTCCTGAATAAACGGTAGAACCAAACCCGAGTAACGCGCAATATCGCGCAATTAAGGGAGATCTTTCACGATCGCGATCTCGCGATCGCAGGATCTCGCAGGATCTCGCGATCCGAGGAGGTGAAAATTTCGGGAGGGAGAAAAATTTCTCCTTCAAGGCCTACTACAAGACACGCTACGAGACTAAAAGACGCCTTTACACATTGCTATTCTACGCGCTACCCTAATCGCTCGGCGATCAGATTTATGGATATTCCTAAATATGCGCGCTGTGATAATTAAATGCGTTGTGTTGCTTCAGGTGGATTCCGATCGCCGATGAGAAGGGACCTCTGATCGGCGATTGCCAGCTTACGATTCGCAAAGTGAAAATATCCTTTCGAGCGGCTGATGACATTAGCGTCCCATTACACGCGTGAAATTTCAATTTTCTTACTGGATTTTCCGCTTTGAATTGATAAAAGCATAACGAAAGAACAAAACGTATCACATCGTTAAAACTGTCAAAATCTTATATAAAATAAAATGATTGACGCGATACAAAAAAGTGGAAAATTAAAAATAAAAATATATAGATTGTAATTATTTTAAAGGTCATTTAAACACATAAATTATAGTGCATAAAAAGTGTACAAAATTGTTAAAAAAATTTACATCCATGAATTACGTTAATAATAAGTAATTAATCGCAAGATATATAATTTGTATTTGTTGTGTTACGTCTTATCGGCTCCACGATTCCTTCCTTCCCCGAAATTGCTACAACTATTTGACAAATAGAGATCCTTCCGTTACATAATTCTCTTTTGATAACTATATCAGGGCGAAAAGACGCAGAAAGATCATGAAAGAGCATCAATCTTTTCCGCAAACAAAAACTAAACATAAAGGAATATGCAAACAGATACAATATTACTCTCTCTGACAGTGAAATTTTTCGTATACATGACTTTTAAATCGTCGTGAAAGGAGTGACACACACAAACACGACTACATACATGCGCTGTGCAGAGCATTTTGTTTCTTCGTTCCTTTTTCCGATTTTATCCATGTTTTTACACATGATACATTTACACTTTTTTGATTTAATTCAATTTTAATTATATAAAAGGAATATTATAATTACCAGTCAGAACCTAGAATTTAACGTTAAAGTCACTCTCATGTCATTCTGATTGACGTACTAACATCCTACTAAACACACATACACATACACCTGCATACATGGACTCACCCTAGACATTCAATAAGCAATTTGTTGTTTAATGTTTAATATTATAAAATCATGTATACGAATTTAATGAATACTTCGTTTTGCAACTTGCAAATAAACCTAGATTTTATATTTAAATTATTATTTTCTCGCACATTAACCCTTTTTCCTTTCTAGTCCGAAGATACACTTGGTTCCGTTCCATATGAAAGAGATTAAATTTTCTGACCAAAAAGATATCACTGAACAAACATTCGGAAAAGCAGTGTAATAGCGACACAAGCCATTTATCTGCTTTTCAAAATGATTGTTACACTCTTCCTTCGACCTATTCTTCTCCGAATCTGGACGTAACAGTTGCATTAAATAAATTTGTATTCTTATTTAATCAAGAAAAAAGGCTTTTATAGTAATTCATTAAACATGGAGATATCATTTCATCTGAAAGTCATCTCATTAAAATCATCTTGAAGTGAATTCTCATCGTTACGCTTTCATCATTTCCGGAAGTAAATATTAATAGAGATAAACTTGGATTTCCATAACACAGCTCTCGTTAATAGGATAGATATACAGATGGATATATCACCGAATTAGCTTCGAAACATTGGGAGATACAGGAAAAGGACTCCGAGAATGCCTTTTTAATGGCGTATCCCCCTTCTCCTTCCTTCCCGCGTATAAGATAATTTCATTCTACAATAAATTACTTTAATCTTCATCTGTTATAACGATAATAGATATATATGTAACGCGTAATTATATAATCTTACATATCGAGTAAACGCTACGATACAAAGCTAAAATCAATAGATATCAATAAGATATAGATATCAATAGATATCGACAAATAGTCTCCATTCTCGCTATTCTTGGTTATCATTATTATTATTATGATTATTATTATTTATCATTAATTATCATTATATATTATCGAAAGATCATCCATATCTCTATACTTGAGGTGGCCACATTTTTTTATTACGCGATTAAGACAATAGTGCGACTATTATAAAAATTCTAAAAAAAAAATTGATCGCAAGATTTCTGAAAGATTTTAAAATTCTATTCGATATTTGTTACAAGGAAATATAAAGAAACGATAATAAATTGTTTGTGTGTAATAGAAAAAATATTTATGTACATATATTTATAAATATGTATATTTGTATATATAGACAAAATAAAAAAAAAGTCTAACGAAATATATTTTATAGTTATAGAAAGTTAATACTTGTTTGATTAATATGTATTTTTGTAATATACTTTAAAAAGTTTTTTTTACACAATTCTTGAAATTTGAAAAAATAATAAAAAAAAAGAGACAGATGGACCACCTTGTGATCACCTCAAATATATCATCAACCGGACGTTACCGTACTCTTATTATATCGTGACTAGAACTTGATATAGCATATAGTTATATATATATATATATATATATATATATATATATATATATATATATATATATAACTTCTTTTTCGGAGGGGATGTTAAAATTAAAATTGCACTAACTAATAACATATAATCGAACAAAGTGAAAATTGACAAACGGTGAGGAATCGTAAATCTCTGAAAGGACTCACAATTAACGTACATATATATTTACAAAAGAAATTAGACTTTCAATTTAATCAAACGAGAAAAAGAGGAACGAAGGGATCTCTTTTTAAAATTAACGATTCTGACCAATCCAACTTGCATCGATAAGTATTCTCCGCGATTCAAAAATTTGTCACGAAAATGAGCGAGCTATATTTTACGCAAAAATCTGTTTGCCAACAAACTTTTGCGTTTGCAGAAACATTGGAATATCTGCAGTTAATATTATTACCGAATTTCGCTCTATATTTTTATCATACCGCGATGCTCATGCAATCCTTTCAACTTCCCCGTTTTCTGTATTTCACATTGATCATAAGTCTCCACATAGATATCCTCGAAATCCAAGGATATCAATATGGGAATTTCTATTGCTCGACTATATTGTGGATGATTAACAGATGTGCATTAAATCGATGAATAGGCCTGTTCACGATTTACGATTAAAAACCGATAACAATATCTGCAGACAATGTATAACTTGCAATATAATTTATATTATGCGTATAATATAATATAATATATGTATATATGTATATATGAATGTTTTACGCATAATTGCATGCAGATGCGCACGTCCGTCATATGTCACGGATTACAAGCGACGGATGGATGACAGCGAGTAGAAAATTGCGTACAGTCACGCCAAAGATAACCGCGTCAATTGCGATATACAATTTCTTTTTCTACGAAAATTGAGCATCGAGCGAAATGGAATGTTACAATCATCTTAAATCTGCGTTTCGCATCCATCAGAGTTGCGTCTCTTTATTTTTAAGAATTTTTTATGCAACGAATAGCAATAATGTATAATAGAATGTAAATTATTTGGAATTTGTCAAAATAATATTGTTGGAAAAATTCACATTTCCCATATATTTTTCTTATTTAATGACAAAACAATATTTTTCGAGTGCCTTAAAACTCGGAAGATAATTCTTCTCGCGTGGTTCGTTTCGTATATCGTTCTCCGTACAAATGGCGCACACTGAGTGGCGAGAATCGTTTAACTATAGTACACGTGATTGTATATCGCGGATTTAAGTTTTGCCTGTTTGCACGAAAATATGCTGGGCTGTCGTTTTACTCGGAGATCGATACGGAAACGTCCCTGAGCGAAGCTTGTGCACGTTTACTGATTGTGAGCCACGCTGTGACCTTTCAAGCACACAACAGAGTTCAGTGCACACTCTCGATTCTTTTCAAAGAGACTTTTCAAGACGACACTGATGGATTTCGAAAATGCGTGAAATGATAACTTTTAAAGAGCCTGGTAAAAAGAAAGAGAGAAAGAGGAACAATGCAGAAGAGAGAAGTACATAAATTAAAAAAAAAATTATCTAAACATATATATCATAATTACTTTTATTAAAAGAAATAATTTCAAAACTGCCTAAAATTATGAAAGAAGTAATTTTATGTTGATATTCAATTTTGATTTATTTTTTTATTATAACTTGGCCTTTTGCCATTTTATTTGTTACTTTGTGTAACATGTTTTTTTTTTTTTTTTTTTTTTTTACCAAGCCCCTTCCAATTGGAGGATCCATATTTCCGGATCTTTTACGAATTCAATATATTGTCATCCATCATTATTATTTCGCGCACAACTGTAAACGTTCGCATCACCTTTGCTACGTGTTTCTTCACTTGGAAGAAAATTATTATACTACTTTTACGGACGATGCAACCGAAATTATATAAAAGTTATATATGATATCTGTAACACATGAACGACGCATCTAGAGAAAGTTTATGATGGTAATTTGCGCCGATCGGCCGAACCAAGATGGAAGCCTATCTATGGGATATCTAATGACGTAGATAGTTTCTCGGGGTTACGTATATTATATATATATATATATTTTTTTTAATCTTCAACATTTTCGTTCAATCGATATCTCAAAAAGGATGACGTGTGACTTGAAATCATTCAACGTTACATCTATTGAGAAAAGTATATTATATATATATATATATATATATATATATATATATATATAATACACTACACTCTCCATTCATGGGAACATATTATTTTTATGTTAAATCCTTCATAGTTGGTATTTTTATCGTTTAATTAATCATATTAATATCTATAAGTATGTATTTGTTATCTCTCTTTTTCTTCGGATTTATTCGCTTTCTCTTTCTCCCCCTCTCCCTTTCTCTACATCTCTTCTATTTTTTTTCCCAATCCTGTAAAGAAAGGGATGCTTTCAGAGACATTAAACATTATTACAAAACTTTTCTGGAGTAGGTAAGATAAGGACAAGAAGAAAATTGCTTACGTTGATTATGCAGGATGTTCCAGAAATCACCGATCTTAATGTGACTTAAATTTGATCTTATTTTTTAAATTCAAACTTTATTTTAATTTTAAATTTAATTTTTCAGAGTCTATTAATTTTGTAAAATTCCGATGAAGGTAAAATTAATTTCAAATTAGTCGAAAAGTTATCAGAAATAAACTTTGGGACATTGATATATTCTAGAACATTTTGTGTATTGAATTTCGTATTGATATTGCATGTCATACCTTAACTGGAAAGTCAACGTTCTTAATCCTTCTTATCTCCGTCTTCGGGGTCTTTTAGCGTGTGCCATTGGGCGATCGGGCGCCTGGGAGACGCTAACATGTCGGACCAGTGTCTCAATTCCGTTCCGCTCGCGTTATATCCCAGAACTACCTTTCCGATCGGTTCTGATGTGCCAATGCGATCGTAATCGACTACAGTGACGACGAGTTGTACTTTCTGAAATGCCATATGAAATTAAGTAGTGTCGCTATCATTAAAATGAATAATCACATATTACTATTATCACATTAGTATTTTGATTGAGAAATTACGGTGGATAAGTAGAAAGATATTACTTTGAGAAAATAAACTCAAAATAATAAATAAATTTTATTTCTACAATAATTTTTTCTATTAATAAGTATAAAAAAAATTATTGTAGCAATTTTTAAAGGTCGTGTTTGAAAATTTTGGATAATTAACAGTCATGTTAATTCGAAATACTAACAAATTGATACTTTGCGACCTACCAAAGATCAGTTTCAGAGTAACCTTAGTCAAAAATATTCTAAAATGTATATGTATGCAGTTTTGTAATATTTTAGTAAATTAAACTGTCACTGACTCGTAAATTGATATAATTTTATATTTTAAAGAATATTAGAGAATTAATAATAAAATATATCTTTTTTCCGTACCTGTATCTGCTCGAAAGGTACTTCAAAGGTGAATGATTCGTTGTAATACGGGTTAAGGGTGCACTTCTTGATCGACGTTTTCTTCTTCTTCAATCTCTTTCCATTCTGCATCAGCGCGATTTTAACATAAGGATCCGAAAGGCCACCGACGTCCATCTTCTTCAGGTTCTTGGCTTCCAGAATGACTACCGTGAGTTTTCCAGCCGTTGGTACGTATCTCAATGAGAAGCATATGTCTCCCAGCTTGTTATCCTGCAAATAACACAAAAATTTTTGATGAATATAATTTTAATAGATTAATACGTCAAATTATTAATTATTTTTATATTTAAGCATTTTTCACAAAGGAAAATACAAGGACTTAATTAAATATTTTTATTTTCATTATATGTTGTCATATATTCTATTATAGTTTCATCAACTCACCTGTCCACCCTCGCCTTCAACACTCTGCAATTCTCTCCACTCCTCGATCGTCTGCGCCAAGTCGATTTGACAGAGCGGTACTTTAACTTCTCCGATTTGATCGTGCTTCGAAAATCTATCGAAGTCGAAGATGGCGAAGACTAAAGTCTTGTTCATGGCATCGGCATAAGGAACGCTCTATATACAGTTCGTACGTTTATCAATAACAACATCACAATGAATTGTGCTTTCGCATATTTGCATTTAGAACATGAAAAATTAAAAGCTCAAATATGGCATTCTATTAATTTTCATTGTATAGTTAATTGATTATTATTATCTTTAATTAGGAATATTATTAATTTTGGCTGACCTTAAATGTGAATGTTTCGTTAAAGACCGGACTCAGTGTCTTTCTGTGAACCTTTGTCTCAAACTTTTTCTTCTTATCCGGCAATAAATATACTTTTACATATGGATCTGATGTACCACCCATATCCAATGCTGGCAATTCCTCAGCTTGGATTACTGTCACGGCGAGACTGTTTGAATTAAAATCATACTCGAGCTGAAACCAAGCGTGTTCCACTTTTTAGAATATCTCTTTACAATACGTTAGATATATATAAAGATAATAAAGTTAAAACAAATCCAAAATAGCTGTATGTATTAATAAAATAAAACAATATGGATTATTTGTGTTATTTAAAATACAAGTGAAACGTGATAAAAAACGTATTACTAATATATTACTACATCATAAATGTACACTAATAAAAATCAACATCAGAGATATGACATATTAAATTTTTTGATCTATTTTTCACGATGTAAATTCAGTTTAATTTTTCAGAAAATTCACTGATTCGATTTTTTACTTATAACACTGGAGAAAGATAAGGGGAAAGAAATAAATTATAAAAAGCGGTTATTATATAAAATAAAATAATAAAATGAAATAATAAGATAAAAAGATAAAAAAATGCAATAAATGACAATTCGTACCTTGTATTGTAGTTTTCCGAGTTTAACTTCGCTCTGCTTACTTTCAGCTTCGTCTGGTTCCTCGGCATTGTCCGTCAATTCTTCCATATCCGGCTGTACCTTCGCATATCGAAGTGGATTCCACGAGTGTAGAATGTATCTCTAACATCTACATTAAGTCACGGCACACCGAATACCTACCTTGTCCTTGTACGTGCTGCCCAGAAGCTGCACGGACTTTAGGTCTACCGCGCCCTTCAATCCCTTCTTGCCATCTTTGGAGCGTCTCTTGCGACAGCATCTTCGTATACAGCAGAAGCAGATTCCAAGAACGATTACGCCTACTCCTATACAGGAAAAAGAAATATAAATGAGTATTGTTATAAAACTTTAGCATAAATTTTTAACATAGTGGCATATTATACCTGAAATTTATTTAAAAGAAAAGAACAAATATATATATATATATATATATATATACTATTTATGGAATATTTTTAAAATAAGATACATAGAAAAAAAAATTTAATACATGTAAAAACTAAAATATTTAATCTATGCATGATACTATATCTACATTAAATGACTTCATGACTGAATGTAATACATTATTTTGTTTAACATTCTTTCGCGAAATAATCAGTTATAGACGGATCTTCCGTTTACAGGTAACGAGGATTGATTATTCTCGATTGATTGAGATTAGAAGCCGGCTTGTGTGCCGAGGGGCATGCGCTTCTTTACCTATTAAAATAGCAACAAGACCCCAAGGCGGTATCCCCACTTCCTGCGCGATGCCTTTCCCGAACTTCTCGAGTTTATCCTCGAAGGATTTCGCTGCGCTTTCGGTAATGACCAGATCATCTGTTCCTGAAAACAACGCAAGCGTAAATTAATATTAAATTAATACAAATCAAGATTAATTATAAAGAGTACACCCGCATTCTCAAAAGTTAGACTTCGCCAAGTCACTAATATTGATAAATAATAATTACGTTTTAATTCCACAATAGATGAGAAAGAATTGAAATTTAGAATCGATAACTATTGTTGAAAAAAAAACAAAAAAATTAAAGATTACGATAATACTTACCAGCTTTCTCTTCAATTTCTGTAGTGAAATTTATGTTGGGATCGGTGATGGCGGTGTTAACCTCCTCGTTACCTTTCTCAGCGATCACGTCTCTTTTGACTAACGGTGCCATTTTCTGCGTCAGAAAGACATTATTATAAACTCATACAGAGTCGGCGAGACAATTTATTTTAGATAGTAAACATGATAATTTTTTTTCAATAACGACGCCTGCACGCGATAACTATTAATAATTTCGGAATAAGATAGCCTGAAGTTCAATCCCCCTATTTTTCCATGACAAATGGATCTAATGAATATCCAACACTACGCGACGTAATGTATGTACATTAGTATACGCGACGATAAAGTATAAAGCATACGACTAACAGCGGACATTGCTAGAGATTCCGTAATCTACGAGCGCGTTTCCGGTGGTTGAAGCCGCATGCGTATCTCATTGTAAAACTCGCCTCTGTAAGTTAGCGAACGTTATTAACGAGCACGCAATACGATACGTCGTGTACGACGTCACAGAGATGTTTTATACCAGAGTGTCATTTATCAGAAAGTAGAAAATAGCATTGTAGCGTAAACACAGTAGCCATTCATAAAATCGCTGAAGTCGCTAAAGAACTCCATCCCATTACAATGATATCTCGGCCTTGGTGTAATGAGGCTTTTTTCAAAGAAGAGATTATTTAAGGAACGTGACCTTATGGGTGAGCTGTTTTTTTTTTTTTTTTATACGAGAATCAATCTACGATTAATTTCCATTATCAGTGCTTCCTCTTATAATCCAGGAATTATCGTGCAATTTCTGACAAAACCTCGACGATGGGCGACTCTGTTACTCCAGCACCTCGATTCTCGCACCGACAGAGGACAATTGCTCGAAAAGGTTGCTGAGACAGGTCGCTGAAAGCAGACAAGTGTGGTGTACACATACAAGGGCGATACGTAGTCACGCACGACGATGTATTATCGAACAGCGCGTGGGAGTTTGTGCGCGCCACTCCATAACTAAACGACGTAAGAAATAAGAAGAGTTGAGATGGAAGAAGATATAATGCGTGGGAGAAGATACTTATATATGAGAGAGAAGCGAGAAGTAAAAGAAATGAGAAAAATAAATCATCACGAGGTGGAACTTGAGCCGGAATGAATGAATAAAGTATGAAATGTTTCATGTTAAATATTAAATCATTCTTCGATGACTTTATCTTAATACTTTAACTTTAATATGCATATGACGTTGGGAAGGAAGAGATTGATTTATGTAAAAAGAAAAAAGTATGTAATTAATTTGCAAGAATATAATTATAATTTAAAAATAAAACGTTTTGCCCCTACACTTTTTATGAACAATTGAATGCACAAACACAGTAGGTGTGCAACATCGATAACTCCCAATAGCATTACTTATCCGAGATACAGGCTCGCAAGATGCTATGTATGTAACATTTATCTTGATAAAAGCATGGAAGAAAGAAATAACAGAAGAGAATGTTAGAGCCAGAGAGAGAGAGAGAGAGAGAGAGAGAGAGAGAGAGAGAGAGAGAAAGCTCTTACAAATAACAAGAAACTAATAGAGTAGAAGAAGACCAGGTAGAAAATAGTGAATCTGATTATTTACACTATATGTGATCCGCAAGTGACATAATATCGCATTATTAGATTGACTGTACTGTAGGTCCTAATATGGCGCTTTAACTACCCCGTCCCCTTACGTTGATGCAGAGACCCCTCTGCCTGTTACACCCTCTTGTTATTTCTTTCCTCCTTGGATAAAAGTCGGTAGCTCTTTGAAGACGGAGCATGCTCAGACAAGTATTTTTTCTCAGGGAAAATTTCAAGAGAGATAAATATTCCGTTAAAAATACCTCGATATTAGTTAAAGAAAATATTGTTATAAACTCAAGATAAACATCTCTCAAGTTTGACATCGTTCGTCTGATTGTGAAATCATCAATTCTTTTTAATTGTTCATTTATTCGTTATCGGAAATTGCATCTACATTCTCGCAAAATTGCTACAGGTATTTCAATTAACGATACAAAGATTTGCGCTATCTTTCCATCTTGGCTGCATTCAGATGCAGAAGTCTGATATTAAAGGATATTAAAAATTATTTCAACCGTAAAGAATTAATTTATCTCATAATACATTCAAACCCCTTGCTGCGAAAAGATTAAAATATTTCCGCTACTTATTTCATAGTTGAAATTCTCTTTCTATCGAATATTAAGTTTATTTTCTCCGGTAAATTTTATCGTTATCAATAGCATAACGTTTGCTTTACGTATCTAATATATACGTATATATAGAAGGTCTCATTTTAATTTATCTTCTTTTCGTCAAAAACTTTTTTATTTTTTATTGTATTATTTGCGTAAAAAGTTATAAGAGTATAATGACCGGAAGTTAATAGTTTACGAGATATTTTGTACCTTAATTCCACATAATTTTACATAAACTTTGAAAAATTGTTGGTCATCATACCCTCATAACTTTTTACGTAAAATATGCGAGAAATCGATTTATATAACAAAATTAGGATATTCCATTAAAAAAACAAAACTGTCTTCTATATAACATTTATAGTATACCCAAGATCAAATCAACCATCTTATGTCTCTCTTTGAACCAAATAACTTTTGTCTGAATCATTTTTTTCTGCAATCAAAAATAAAAAAGTTTTTCAGAAAGATGAATTAAAATGGGATACTCTGTACATACTTTTTTTAATATAGAGTTTTTTGCAAAGATCGAATGGCAGCGATGAAACCTGTCTTTTGATGAAAATAATCGAAGATCTTCTTCCATTCTCTACTATTTATAAACTGTATTCAGACTGTCATCAAACGTGGTTAAAGTACCCGTCCTAAGTTCCTATGATTAGGCGAATGAACCTTGCTGCGCGTTAATTGGGATGTGGGGACGGATGTCTAAACAGCCCCTGAAGATGCGCGCGTGTACGTAAATGAGCGAACATTTAAAGCGCGAATCAATACAACTTGCTACTGATAAGTAGATCGCCTGATATCATCTACAACCACTTTGTGTTCTTAATAAAATCAATCATTTCAACTGAAATAACCAAAGGTTATTTTAACAAGATAACTATAAAAACTAATACAATATATAAAGTCGTATCACATATTTAACTAATATATGTATATATATATATATATATATATATATATATATGTATGAATTACATATACATATATATTCCCTAAAGTTTTAACAATGTGTAATAATTTTGAATTGCGTTTATTGAAGATATAAGTTTGTTTACATGTACACAACGTAATGAGCTATTTTCTTTTATGCCACGTGTATGTCATTTTCTTGAAATAACCGAGCTTCAATTGACAGCAATCTTTTTACATGATATACAGAGTCACTCTCTCTTCTCGTCTTTGCGCATCAGCATCTCGACAAAAATTTCTCGTAAGCTGCTGACATAATGGTCACGTAGCTGCGACATCTGTCACATGACCTGACAGGTATTTAAACTGTAGGAAAAATGCATTTTGCAATTTATTACAACGGTGCCGTGTAATTTCGCAAACAATTACGAATGTATGGATAGATTTTACGGTCATGATGAGGAATGTCAATAAGAAGTCCCAACAAAATGGCATTGAAGTGTTTGACAGAAGTTTACTTAAGTGCGCAGATCTCTCTCTCTCTTTCTCTCTCTCTCTCTCTCTCTCTCTCTCTTTCTCTCTCTCGATTCAAACGTTTCCTTACAGATACACAAATTTGATTAAGAGTACTCAAGAGTAAAACATACAACACGCGCACGAGTTGTGAAAAGTAAGATATAAAAGATGTAAAAGCATTTTTTACACTAATGTAATTCGAAATAATGAGTTTCGAAAAATTTACGCAGTTAATTTATCAATAATTGTCACAGAGGATTGGAAAAATGTTTAAAATACAAAACTGTTGAAATGCAAGAAAATGGGATGCCAATGGTATCTTTCCTCTTTAAAAGATAACGGTCATTCGACTATCGACTGGCCTACATCCTTCTCAAGGACGGTTACAGCACGATCGTTCCTAAAGCATCCAACGCCCTTTTCATGAATGAATATCCTCCCATGAGCCGCCGTAGCATGAGCAAAAATGTTGTTTGCGGAGAGGGGAGAAAAGATCTTTCGCCAAACATAACATATGTACGCGAAACTAAGGCACACATAGCACTAATATATCTCGATCTTTGAAGACTGCTAATTAACCTGCCCGAATAGTGGTCGAAATTAGATGTCGTAGCAATTAGCGCGAGTCTGTTAATGAGTACAGTACCTTTGCCGAAATTCATTGACACTCTGCGTTCTCGGAGATTGTAATCGTATTTGGAAAAATTATTGTGATGACAATGTCGTGAATATTGCGGAGGAAATTGCGAATCAAAAAAGATTTCACATATTTTATTGTATCGCAAAAAAATATTGTTTTGATTATACATTTTATGAGGTAGTAATATTTTTTTAGCACCAATTTTTTGAAAAATAGATAATAAAATCACAGATTAATTCGCAATTATTTATTCAAACGCAATATGTATCTCTCTTCTTGTATATTGATGAAGTTTTTATAATTAAATTTAAAAATTATGTAAGTTAAGTTATGTTAGCAAAAGTTATATTCCGTTTTTTTTTTGTTTAACAATTTTAGTAACAAATCAGATTTCTCTATTCTTTCTAATCGCTTATTGTGAATTATTGCGCGCGCTATTATTACAAATGTCAATAATAATTAAATCCATCAAGAAACATCCAAGAATCAAAAAATAGATTCTTTTCTACCTATAATTATTCATGACGGGTCTTATACCCTTATCATTTTTTCTCCCTTCTGACTCTAAGAGAGCTTTAAACATTCATCGCTATAATTTATCCAAACAACCCCTGATTTTCGTTGATGGACCGTTTCAAACCGGAAAGAAGGAAAGATTGTGTAAGAAAAATACACGCAATTTGCAGTTAATAAAAAAATTAAAATCAGAGAGACGACGAGAAAAAGAAAAGTATATCTAAACTACAATCTGGAAAGAGTCAGAAAATCATTATATCGCTTCGACTGAAATGTTTACCCTGTCGTACAGTTTACTCTTCGAAATCTGTGCCATCATCCTTGCGGGAAAAGCGTGTAGTAATTGAAGATTTGATACGCATCTTCGCCAACCGTGGCGATCGGCGAGGGTATGTTTTCGATTTTATCTTCGCGAAGGGTGATCGATTGCTAATTTTACATTCGTCGCAGGCTGGTGAGCTGAAGAAATGGACAGGTTTTGATTCGTTTAGAATGGTACTCACGACACGGAAGCTGTTTCGACGGTTCTACGTACACCCTCTCTATCTCTCTTCTTTCTTCGAGCTATTTATATACCCCTGGGCGTTACTCGACGGCGGCCTCGACTCGGCTGTAACTACTTGACGGACTTCTCGCGTCCGAAAGCTCGAACAACAGAGGCGAAAAAAAATGTGCGGGGGCAGATTTTATCACTCTTACGACGTTTTACAGACGCATCGCACGCTACGTCGTCCGCGATGATGGCGGTGAACGATCAAGGGGGACGAAAATCTATCTTGCCACGACGATTACTCGTCGAGGACGACGACGAGGACGGCGACGACGACGTGCCGAGTGCGCCTGACTGTTGGTGGTGAACGCGCGAACATGGCCGCCCGACGTAAATCGATAAAACACGTTACGTTTTCCGGCGGCGGCGTCTCGACGCGCCGTTCGGAGCCGACGCTCTGCGTCGTTTTCTCACCCCCGTTCCCGCACCCCTGGCATTCCGGCTACGACGACGACGACGCCAAGGAACGAGCGCCGATCGACGTCATCGGTGCGCGCGGACGTTCGATATGGAAAGCGGTTCTTTTTTTTCGAAATATTCTCGCCCTTTTCCAGAAATTATGATGATGATACTTATTGCTCGGTGATCTGCCGATTGCGATTACTTTAATTAGGGTTCCTTAGTTTTTCCTCAACATATCAGTAAAAGGAACAAAGAACGTTAGAAGAATTATGGTTTTAATTAGGGAGTTAATTATAATTAAATTATTAATTATGACCATTCTCTCTTCAGTAGACATTCTTTCGTTTAAATGCGCGTTTATGCAAGATGCAGCTACAATTTTTAATCCTGATTAGAGATTCCTGCATTTGTAATTATGAAAGATATTCGGATACACCTGTTTTCGTATTTATTTAAACTCCGAGATTACGTAATGGGGCTACCTCATCTATAATAAATAAAACTGTGTGAGTGAGAAGGCAGCATCTTTGCTGCGTATACAAGGAACCGGAACTTTTCTCGAGAGGCAATATCGAGAGGAAAACATTACTTTTGTGTGTGAGTGTGTGTGTATTGTGTGTGAACAGAAAGAAGTTCTCTGTGTGTAAAACTCGCGAGAGACGCATCTTAACTTGACGCATTTCCGAATCTATCTATTGTGACAGAGAGATCTTTTGATATTTACATCATGGTGCATCAAGTTGCGTTCTTGAATTTTTTGATGAATATTTTAGACATCAAAAATAATAATAAGGAATAAATTTTCGAGAAAAAAAATGTAAATAAAGAATTTCAAAAATAATTATACACACAGAAGTAACCCAACCAAACAGCCCTATATTACTTGCAATGTTGTCTGGCCATTTCTGCGATACTGCACAAAGTTTCTCGAGATTTCGTAAAATATAACAAATAATTAACAATATAGCTTTTTTAATTTTCGTCAAGAGAAACCTTGATCCAATAGTGTATATTTTTGTTGTTCTCGACAATAAATATCAAGATACTAAAGCTTGAGGATTCTTATTTGCTTATAGGTCGTGCGCGGCGATTCGTATCCGAATGTCATTTTAATAATACACGTACAATGTACAATGTACGCTATATCGAATCTTGAAATAGCGATTTTAATGGCGAGATATCGACCACAGGTCGACGCTAATATAATCTAGAGCTCGCATGCGAAAGGGCGACGATTCCTTCTGAGAGATGAAACATTGCGATTGGAAGAAAATCGATTCGTAATTTTATTCCATTCTCTTTCTCTCTCTCTCTCTCTCTCTCTCTCTCTCTCTCTCTCTCTCTCTCTCTCTCTCTCTCTCTCTCTCTCTCTCTCTCTCTTTTCCCCTCTTTCCTCTTTCACGTAGTGTAATAGAAGACTACTATATAAAGCTTCATAACGTCTATGTAAATCCTTTTGTCTGAAATAGCAATAAGTTATAAAACGAACTTATAGTTATATAACTTTTATATTTATGCACTATCTGTTTATACACAGAGATCTGTTCATACACACGTGACGCAAAGTCATCGTGAGAAACATATATGTGACACCAAATATCAAAACTTTTTCTCAATCTTATATTATCGTTGACGCGGACAATCCGTTAATTAAAATTAATATTTTTTCATTTATTATTAATTAATCCTCTAAAATTCAACAAAAAATTCTAGATCACATTTTTTTGATCAATATATAATTCTTTTACCAGAGGTAAAACATATATCTTATATATTATTTTTACGCCAGATATACGTATATAATATATACACAATATAAACAAATAGACAATTATTGTCAAATACTAAAAAATTATAGCCTTATTATACAATATATAATACACTATTACGTACCTCCGTTTCTCAAATCGCAGTCTCCCGCCAGTCACTATATTTTATAATTTTATACAAATATAATCGCAGAATCTCGCGAAAGATAACGTTCCTAAAATTCTGGATAAAACAGAGACCTGTATTATCGACTATACCCAAACTGTCGGTATATAATCCGGAGAGCTCGCGCGAAGTGTCTTGACGAGCTTCCGTACGATGACGTATCGCGATAATTCCTCCGGGGCGTCCGTCTCGCCCCAAGCGATCGTCTTCCCCTTCCCTCAGGAGTCCCCTCCCGAGCTTGTCAAATATTTGTATAATTTGTAATTGAAACGTGCCTACATATATACGCCTCGTCGCCTCGAACGATGACGAATTTGGCGCGGTCCTCGTCGTTAATCTCCTCGTACATTTTGCACATTGATCTCTCGATTCGCCCGAGATACTATGGTGAAATGGCATAGCCGCGCTGACGTGCGGGTATACGCGGTCGGCGATTACGCACTCGTCGGAAGACGAATCTCCTGTCCTGTCGTTTTGGCTATGTCGTATTTGGTGTGTATATTGATGCATATGCTGATTGGTCATCTATATGTCATGTATCGCGTCATCGTACTATATCGCTCCAAATATGTAATTTAATCTAATTCTTCTCCATTATTTCTTAATAATAACTCTGAATCATTGTAATCAGAATGTGCGAGACAAATAAGGAAAACGTTTCGTTGTATTTCAATGCTGCCTGCGATTCGTACATCGTAACATTAACGAATCTCTGTGTAAATTTTACAAATTGTCTATTAGTGATGTTTTTGTTTAGATAAACGAAGGATGGGTTGCGTCAACAGTAGGACGAACATCTTTCAAGTGATGAACGTGAATGATCAGGGTAAACCCATTGCTCGTGGACGTTTGGAGATCACCGAGGGAAGTATTATATTCCACCAGAATAGCAAGCAACCGACTACATGGCCACTGCGTTGTTTACGACGTTACGGGTTTGACTCGGAACTCTTTAGTTTTGAGTCTGGCAGACGTTGCCCTACAGGTGAAGGCATATATGCCTTCAAGTGCAAAAAGGCGAGGGATTTGTTTAATCTTGTACAAACGAAACTTCAGGTTTGTGTAAACACAATCTTTTCTCCTCTAATACTAATATTTTATATGTATATATATATATATATATTGTAAAAAATATATTTCTTATTTATTTATTAATAGGTGTCCAAAAATGGAGATGACACAGTATCGACAGACTTTTCAGTTATGTCGCATCCTACTCCAGCGCCAAGAGAGCCTACTTACTTAGATCCAATACCATCTAATAGAAGTAACAGTTGCATGGATTCTAGACTTAGTCATAGCCAGCAAAACGGTATCAGAAGATTGAGCAGTGTCGAAAGCAGCAGCAGTCCTATATCACCCCAGGGAACTGTGGAATCATCCTCGCCACCTCTTATGCTGCCGCCTCCGCCACCGATATCTCAGCCCCATCCGTCCTCTTACGTCAATGAAGAAATCTTGTCATCTAGCCTCACGGAACACAACAATAACAAGAATTTTGGAAGAACAGTACAAAGGTAGTGCACCAATTTAATCAATCAGATAAGATATGATATTGATTGTATTAATATTTACTAACTTTTTATTCTCATTATTGCAGATCACCACAGATTATTGCAGTCGAGAATGCAATATTTAGAAATGCACTCGCAGAAACAGAATCGATACCCGTTCAGCCTAGTGAAATGGTAGCAGAAGCTACCAATTGTGACCTAACATCGCCGTTACTGATTAAGGCGCCTTATATGAATCTAGACATCTGCAGTGAAATACTCTGCAATCGTATCTCTCCGACGCCTAGTACTTCTGAAACAAGTCAACTCAAGGAGGAGAGTAACCTAGGCGGATCTCACGCATATATAAACGTACATCCCGGACAAGATCACGTAGAAAAGATTGCCAGGGTGCGTCCGCCTCCATTACCCGTCTTGCAATCGGATGTCGAGGAAATCTCCAAGCATTGCTATTACAATGTGGATACGAGCGATATTCAGAGTTTGAAGAAGAGAATCTCCGGCACCTCGATAACCGAAAAATCGCCCTTAGCCCCATCGCCGACGGAATGTCCGATCAGGAAGATGAATTACGCAGAATTGGACCTGGATACGAGAGATTTATCTGCTGGTACCGATAATAACGTGAATTCGCCGCCGTCTTCTCCCAAATCTCCAAACAAGCCGCAGGAAGGTTATGTCACAATAGACTTCCAAAAAACAGTTGCTCTCTCGCACGTCAATCCTAATCACGATAACGAGGGCTCGAGGAAGACTCGTCACAATTCTACAATAGACGACCTGGTGACAGCTGCGTGTAAACACAATTCGTCAATAAGTGAGTGACACATTTTATACTTCCTATAATGAGACAATGTATCGTGTTCCTCGCTATTCTGCAAAAAGAGAAATTGGGAAAGATCGATTTAGTTTCACTATAAGCTTCTGGAAATCATTAAACTCATTTTAATTACTCATTTAATAAACTCGTTACGCTTTAAACTTTCGACATTTCTTAGCACACTGGAGGCTACATAGTATAGTTGATATACCATGAGATATATTTCTAGCATATGGATTTATATACAAATTTTCAGTGCATTTTATCAGAGCAACAGTATTCATAAATAATAAGTCTTTTTTCCAAGTCGGAATAAGGCAGCATAGAGGAAATGTTTTTATATATATATGACACATATAGATAAGTTTTTAGTACTTCACACACAGATTTTTTACATTTAGCATTTTACAAACTAATGTTGGAGGAATTGGAAGTTAAAGTGCCCTAATCTTTTTCTGTAAATATCGTAGAAATTAATATGGCTCAAATGATCGTAATAGAGACACAAAGTATGTGGTATGAAAATATACGTAAAGAAAATATATGAGTTTCACTGAGATAACGAGAATTATAACATAGTGATTAATTTTAAGTGATTGCTGCATTAAATTAGTTATTTTATCCGTCGCGAAGATAACTAATAACAACAAAGTTTATAATACCAATATTTCTATAACTAGTAATAACTTAAAATAAGATTGCAAGTGTCATATTCATTTAAGTTTGATACTTGTGATGCAAACAACTAATGATATTGAATAAACAATACGTAGTTAATGCAGGAATTTATTATGTTCCAAAGATTATATATATTTTCGTTTATAGTAAAAATTTATATATACGATTTATCTTACAGCATTATTTATCCACTAGATGTTAATGATTCAAGTTGATTTAACCAACTTTTTTTTTGGTAGAGCTGTAATAAAATGCTGCAATACACATCCAAGATGTAAAAAAGACATACATCTTTTGTGGATATAATAATCATTAATTTTTTTATAGATATGTATATTGTTATCTATTATATTTACAATTTGTTATAAAAAGTGAAATTTAAACGAAATACATTATATACATTTACATATTTTAAAAAAATGTATGTATAGAAAACAGATATAATCGAATCAAGTAAGTCTGTTTATCAGTCATAAAATTTATTAAAAAATTTTTTGACACACACATACACACACATACACACACACACACACACACACACACACACACATAGAAATACAATTATATTCGCGTGTGTTAAAAGATAGAAAATATTGCGTAGAAAATATTGCAAAAAACATATTAGATCTTTATTTTTTATGTGCATTCCAATTCTCTCTTTCTTTTTTTCTCTCTCTTTGTCTCTCTCTCTCTCTCTCTCTCTCTCTCTCTCTCTCTCTCTCTCTCTCTCTCTCTCTCTCTCTCTCTTTCTCTTTTGAAAAAAAAACTTATTATTAAATCTATGAGCTATAATTTCTGATAATTAATTCAATTGAATTAAATGTCGATTGAATTACGTCATAGAAATAACAAACTTATTTTACAAAAAAACATGTCTTTATTAAATGTACGAAATATTACTCTTACCTATTTCTTTTAAAATGTGTAGCATTAGATTGCACTTATATTGCTATATCTTTTCTGTAAAAAAATTCTTAAGTCGCAGCGACAATAAAGAATAGTTTGCCGTAAGAGCAACACTGAAATCCTGAAATAATCGAAAAAAGAATAATGTCAAACTTTACATTAGGTACATATGTAATTAATTTTATGTAAATATATAGATATGTGCCTGTTTTCTTTCTGCTATTCTCTCTATTGGTATAGAAAAATAATTTAATTACTCTTATGGGTATGCATTCTCTCGCGTTATACAGGGTGAGTTAAAGAAACTTGGCAATTTTCGAAAGAAAAAAAGTGGAATATAACTTATAATATTCATTTCTCATTACATAACAATAGGATATAGAATGCTATTTATATTATCTATTATTTATTATTATTCATCTTGTCAAATATTCTCCATTTTTCTTACATTACTTTAGTTTATCACGCAGGTTTCGCATAACTGTTGGTACCATATTGTCTATTAGAGCTGCAATTTTTTTCCTGTACTTTGGCCGTGATTTCGTTAATTAATCAGAAAAAATTACAACACATACATTACATTTGACAAATGTACTGTTTAAAGAATGAGTAAGATGAATAATAAATAAGATAATATATTCAAATAACATTCTAGATCCTATTGTTAAATAATAAATAAATATTTAAGTTATATTTTATTTTAAAAATTGTCAAATTCTTTTGACTCACTATATATATATATATATTCGGCCGCAGGTTTTCCCGTTCGTTGCCACATGTGCAATCATTTTTTTCTCCCGGGAAGTATGTATGTACGTTGAGTTAATAATCACATCACAATTCTGCTTGTTGCGAAATAACTCAAAGTCTGTTATTGTTTGACTCTTGGCCTAATACTCTCTTTGTTTATTAATAGTGACGTAGGAACGCCTGTAAGATTTTTATCATTCCTTTTTTTTTTTATACAATTGTTTGCGTTCGTCTTTTTACACACTAGGCATTAAAATCACTATCTTCAATATTTGTTTTCTTTATTATGATACAACCTGTTATGGATTTAAATTTTATATTATCTGTAAGAATCTCAAAGAAATTTGAATTTCCGAGTGACGCGAATCCAACAAAGATAAAGATTCTTCTCTATCTTTTCTTTGAATCTTCAATTTTTTCGTTCCAATCTTGTCCGCTTTCTTTAAGGATTGCTTGCTTGATATAAAATTTATTCTTTTATTATGCAAAATTTTCCATTATTTTGTTATATATATATATATATATACTAAAATAAATTTCTTTAACGTAGTAATAAAAGTGCGTCAGGAATTCACAACAATTTATTTTATTATAATTTATCAATTAAAAACGACTATATCGCAGAAGAAAGACAGAAATGATAACGATATCGAAAAAGAAACCTATGATACAATTTTTTTAGATATTTAAATTTTCCTATTAATAAGATTCTGTTAACAATTGTAAAACAAAATCAATACGTTTAAATTTTTGGATCAAAGACAGCGATATCACATGTTAAAAACTTGAAAAATTCGCATTATTCGATGATATTAACATATTCATTGCCATATATAAGTATTTGAAAAATACAGTACTTTTGCAGCTTATTATTTTAAAAATAATTGATTAATATAAAAAACAATATGAAATAATTAAAACTTATGTGATAATATTTATAATGCATAATTTTGAATAACATGATGTCATTATCCTGAATATCTCATTTATTATCTATTACATTTAATGTCATTTATGTGTGTGCGTGTGTGTATAATTAAAATTTTTGAATACCACGAATACTTTCAAAAAAATACGAATAAATATTGTTAACTAAATTAATTAATTGATAAAAAGACTGAATTAAATGATATGTAGAGGGAAAGATTAATAAATCCAGAAAGAATATTTTACAAACAACTGTGGAAAATATATCCTCATTAATGAACATTTTTAAATGCAACTTTTTAATCCAACGAAGAATAAACGAGCAGTTTCAGGCAATAATGTTAAACGGCCGGTTTTATGATTTTCCGCGAATAAATCAGATTTTGTAAATAGGATATTTTTTGCAGGCTCTAAACAAATTTCTAAATCGATTAAAAATTGGTAGTGAATAAGTTAATATGAGATCTCTTCTGGCTTTAATGTTCAATAATTTTATACAAAAAAAATAAATAAATTTGCCTTACATTGAGACACTTTAGAGATATCGTTAATAGAATAAAAAATTTCTGTTAGATATAAATGTATCACACAAAGTAATATATATATTAAATATATTATTATATAAAAGTCTCTTTTTTTAGTAGAGAGCAAAAAGAATTCAGGCCTATATATCAGTTTATAATAAATGTCAGAGATGGGCAAAATATTGAGATAACAAAATTTCAAATTTTTGACAGATATCCTAATTTTTATCAACATTTTTGTAACTTCGAAACTATTGTCGACATCTTCATTAGGAGATATTTTCCGAAGTTAAATAATTTTCAGAATATGAAAATAAAACATTAAAATATTGCATGATGACCATGGAGATAATGCTCATCTCTAACAAATATTGTAGTGTAGTGTCACCGGAAAATTCTATGTAATATAATTTGTATAATATATGCGTGTACCCCTTGGAGAAAGAGTTAGAACAAATGTTAATATTAATATAGAAAACGTACGACGAATAACAATGTGCAATGCTTGGAATAGATAAAATTTTTTGTTCTCTGTCAACAAACCTAATATAAAGGCCTCAACTGTAAAAGAAATTTTTTTCTTTCTAAAATTATTAAATATGCATTAACTTTTGTATTTTAATTTTTATAAATGTATACTGCAACATTTCTAGCACGTGGCCTTCAATTCTAATAAAATTATCATCGGTGCTCAAATACATTAAAATATCATGAATGTATACGTTTACATTTAAAAAATGTACAATTATTTGTCCAAAGAATCTGTCTTTAAAATCTATCCAAGAATATATGGTTTAAGATATCTTAGATAATGCAGAATGTGTAATCGAGCTCTTTTGTTATAATAATATTCTTAGAGTTACATTCGTAGAAGACATAAATTTTGATAACAGAGATAATAATACGTTTTCTTTGTGCCAGATTTATTATGCGTTATAATTGGTGATTTAATAAGATTAAGTATTTTTGAAAATTTAAGAATTATAATTAAAAAAACTAATGGAAGATTGTGTTATTGAAAAGAGACAAATGTGCGTATCGAGCATTTCTATGAGATACATTGTGGATGGTTATATATAAATATCCAAGTGTCAAGAATGTGCCAAAAAAAGCATAAATCTTTTATAATGTCAAAGTTGGGATATATATATATATGTATGTATATATCCATGGTTTAGGCTTTCTTGTGTTACATACAAGTGTTTTCAAAATGGACATGGCCGATAACTGACAATGTCAATCTTGAATATGCAATATAACAGCTGTATTATAGACAAATACATCGAAATGAATTTCTATCGAAGGGTGTGTGTTTGTGTATAGATGTATGAATTGTATATGCTACACTAAACGCGCGTACCTTAATTATATGTAACAATATCATAAGAGCTTTTTATCAGTAGTAGCTCCACACGAAAAATGGGCCACATGTCTCAGCATTTGTCGTATGACAGTATTACGTATGCGCCTAACACATATTTTTCGGCTTCCTTAGATTTTACAAATTTGTAACAAATGCATTTGTTGAAATATATTTTTAATATTGATCTGTTAAATATTATATATATTAATATTAAATGCGAATTAATATTTTGTACAATTTGGCAAATGTTTTAAACTTGGTTTTCCTTTTTTGTACAACGCACAAAGAGATTTAAGATTGACAGTGTAGAATGTACATAAATTAAAATGTCATCTATAAAATATGTTTTGTAATAGATATGCGTTGAAAACGGATTTGTAGGTTCATTTCTATCTATTTTATCCTTTATGCATGCAATAGGAAGAAGTCTGTATGAAATAAAGGGAAGACGTATTTATTTTTATACAATGTCTTCTTGACGTTTTAAAGTAGCAAAGTGTAATGAATTATACATTATATGTACATTGTGTACGAGAGAGAGATTATTATATAATATTATGTTATAACTCTAACACAGCCTTCCAGACATCATGTGATACTTTGAGGGAAATGGTTTATATGAAATGGTTTACACTTATATAGCTGTACATACAGACATGCTCTCGATTTATTCATTTCCGCCGCGCGCGCGCGCTTTATTTTACAGATTGTATGGATTTATAAAATATACACTAATGTTATAAAAACTATCTCATTTTATTAATCCCTCCTCAAATAATTCAACCACGACAACAAGTAAACATAATTGAAATATTAAATGTAATAATAATGATGTAAAATTACGATGACTACAACAATTTGAAAATGCATCTGTATTCTGGTTATTTTATACAAGGTGTTTCAAAAGGTAAGGTCAACCAAGTAGAAGGTGAAAGAGGACACTGAGCAGAACAAATAATGGTAATGAACTTTGTGTTTTGGCTATGGTTTAGTAGATACAGCGCTTTATAAGGTGTACAAAAATGTGGAAAATACTTAATATTTCGAAAAATACGCAATTTCGAAAGAAATGTTTTATATAAAGTTAAAGGGTTTTAAGTGACGTATTACGTAGTAGTATTATACCCTGAGTGGCATCGCCAAGGTCAGGTCAAGGTCACCTTCAATTTAAAAAATTTTTTTTAAATTAATTTTTAATTAACATTATTTGTTCTGCTTAGTGTCCTCTTTCATCTCCTACTTGATTGACCTTATCTTTTGAAACACCCTGTACATTCTAATAGTAAATCCTTTTTGTATGTTGCAGTCTCTTCAATTAACATATTCAAGTTATACTATAATCCACAATCGGAATAATATAAATCCCAGCAATAGAATTTTATATTAAGCTTATTGCATGTAACATTTTGAATCCACAATATTTCATAATATTGAGCAACAACAAGTGTGTGACAATTACAATTTTGTACATAGTAATTTCTATTTAGTAATTTTGAGCGATTACTGAACACCAGCAAAGGCTATAATCGTAAAGTGACACGATCAGGTGGCGAGTTGTCGACGTCTGGTCAATTCGTAGTCGATGAGCAGCGAGATGTCGGGGTGACGGCGCAAGATCGTCGCGCAATAACGCATGGTTTGACTGGGGTCGGCGCCGGCCTTGAGCAGCACCTTGACAGCGTTGACAAATCCGCTTTCGGCAGCAACCTGCAGCGCCGTTAAACCTTCGACGTTGACTCTCTCTAGTTGAGCCAGGGGCGAGGTGACTAACAGCGATACTGTCCGATGAAATCCTCTCGCCGACGCGAGATGCAACGGCGTATTACCACCGGCGTCTTGCGCCCCCGGGTCTTCACCGTGCTCCAGCAGCCACATCACCGCATCGACGTGGTTCTTACGGGCAGCTATGTGTAGGGGAGTCTCGCCGTATCGCGACGCGATACCCGTTGGGGTGCGCGGCATCAGCAACGTCGCCGTGTTCAACGCGCCGCACTCTAGACTCTCGTGCAACGCCGTTTCACCGCGGTCATTTTTCAGCGCGGTATCTGCCCCGGCGGTCAGGAGCGTCTCGATCACCGACTCGATGTCAGTCTTGCAATTGTTATCTGCATAAAATTATGTATTATTAAAAATATGCCGAGAAATACGCTCATCGAGTTATCAACGAAAGCTCGAGTCAGTTTGAAAGCGCACTTCAATCAGGAATAAATTTTATATAAACGCTAATATTATCTTAATCGTACCGAAGACAGTAGATGATGCTAAGATATGCAGGGCACTTCGACCCTGGTGATCCTTGGCATTGATGGGTCCTGCTTTCGCCAGTAATTCCAGTGTCTTTAAGGCGGTATCGAAATCGTGAGTCTTTTGAGTCTTTAGTGGTGCATGTGCCAACTGACGGGAGAGCATGTGCAACGCAGTCGATCCACCACCGGCCTCTTTGACGCCTGGCGGACAGCCGTGCCTCAATAGATCCTCCACGAATTTCAACACGTTGCCCGGCCTGCCGTTCAAGATCACCCTATGAAGGGCCGTTTCACCACGTGGTGAACGCACAGCTGGATCACACCCGTTTGTCAACAGCGTCCTATAATATATCCGACGATAAAAATAAAGATAATGGTGTACATTAATCGCATATTTTATTACTATTATTAATTAATATAGTAAAACATTTTAATGTATAATAGTATGTAAAATAAAAATATAAAATATAATTAGGTATATTATAATACTGTAATAATTATGTAATAATTAATATTAATATATATTTATATAATAATTAGATTAATTTTTTAAATTTAAATAATAGTGATTATTATTAGACTTTATGAATTTTTAATAAGCTGTTGAATATTCAAGAGAAAGAATGCTACGCGATGATTCGTGAATGACTCATAGAGTCTCTAAATTGGTGCAAACTACGGGAAGAAAGGAGATAGTTACGTAAAGTGATAATATTATCTTAAACGAGTCGATCGTAAAAATGGCGATAATCGACTAAATTCTTTTTAAAAAACGAGACTGAAAAATCTACCTGAGCACAGGCAAACAATGATTTGTCGCCGCCATCAAAAGGGGTGGATCACCCGAGACATTCCAATCCGGTTCGTCCAGATTTTGCACGCAGCCGCTGGCGATCAACGCCGACACACGCTTAGCGTTTCCCGATCGTACGGCATCATAGAACGAATCGCTGTCTTGGCGATCGATAATAATCTCCCTTTCGGTCCCCTCGTCCTGCATCTCAACCTTTGTACACAGACGATGTTCCATCACTTTCTCGCAACAAACTCGTACGTCTCCCGCTGTGAATTCTTGCGGCTTATCTTTGACACGAATGTTGCTGTCGCATGTCACATGTCGTTCTTGTACCCTAATCTCCAGCACGCTCCGATTTCTTTGACCTTCCTTGGATCTCTCCAGGTCCTTGACTTCGTCGTCCTTGATCTGTCTGTCCTCTCTTGCGTGACACGTGGATGCGTTTTCTGACGCGGTATTACTATTCGCTGATAAATTTGAAACCGAGTCCTCCTCCTCATATTTCTCATTATCTTTGAAGATCAATTCTTCGTTTTTGGATCTATTCATTCGCGAAGTATCGACACTTTTTTTATTTTTATTTTCTTTCTTCCGCCCATCTTCGTCGAGCACGCTCAAATCCTCTTGAAATGATTCACCGACTTCCACAACGAGTTCCTCAAAAGAGGAATTACTTGTTGCGAGACTACCTCGTGACGATGACAACGAGATCTCCATATCGGCGACAGAAATGTCCGGGTTGTTTAGCTCTCGGCCGTCCAAGTGAGCTTCCGCGGAGCCATGCGGAGTCGTCGTCTTCTGCTGCTCCGTCGTCGCTTCATACGCGGAAGTCATCGCGTGCGCTTAATTGATCTCGATTATTCGCGCTCGTGCAATTGACTCGACGCGGGATAGGTCGGCGAGTGGACGTAATTAGCCTGCGAAACGCTTGGCTTTCGCAGAGCAAAATTATAAATTGTGCGAGTTTGGCGTGCAGTAAAATCCCTGCTATAAAAGAGCCAGATCAACAAGACAGACTGAACGAACACAACTGAAGCGAACGTTAAAGCCGGCGCTTTTTACTGACGCCTTGCTACTAAAAGAGCGAGCGGCTCCATCAATGCCTGCACCGACTTCATCCCTTCTTCCTTCTCTTCTTCTTCTTTTGACTCTCTTTGCTTCCTTCCCGCGCTGCGTTCAGTGTTTCGCGTTCGGTACAACGCGTTTCGCCTTCATTCGTTGCTTGCCCCACTTCACCAGCTATTTAATCCTCCTCTGGCGAAGCCATGGGTGCCGAATCATTGGAATTTAGGCCGACCATGGTGAATGTTACACTGTCGAGCTTATTCATATTTTACTGATCGTAGAATAATTGAATTGCATTTCTCTCAAAAAATTGAAAATAATATTATTCAAAATAAGTTTTATATTACATTCTAATTGTTGTAATAATTATTAGGTAATAATAATTAAAATTATGCTAAAAGTTATTACTTAATGAAATAAGTCATTCAATTTAATTTTGCACTATCATACACTCTCTTCTTTTTTATTATTTTTAAATATTCAGTCTCTTTAAATTTTAAATCACACGTAATCTCTTGTTTTCTTTTTCATATATGACAACGACATTCGACAATACGAAATATAGAAATAGTTAAAAGAGTTTATTTTTGTCTATAAAAAAATAGAATTATATTTTTTTGCCAGTTATTCGTTAACGCAACTTCTTCAAAGCATGACATGATGCGCTCGCAAATTAGATCATAGCAGTTGATGCTACGCCTATTAACTCGTTCTGCCTTCTGTCGAGTAATGACGCAAAAAAATTTCAAGAGAAAAGAAAACTCGGCGACGCCGAGTCGTGATCGCGATCAGACACACAGATGTACATGGGAACCCTGGGGGTAGAAAAAAAGAGGAACATTAATAATATATGTTTGATGTGGAAACTTGGGATTTTAGCGAGATTGAATGTGTAGTCAAAATATCCAACGTATAAATGTATGCGCATGTCTGAAAAGTTACTTCTTTATTAAACATTGATTTACAAGAAACTTAAAAACGAGCGATGAACACCGCGAACAGAGCGAAGAAAAAACTACATTGATAACAATATAAAATGTCTTCTTTCGTATGTATACAAAATAATCATTCATTTTATTTATATATCCACATTCCGAAAATGGGGGGCTTTTGTATACGCTAAATTGAAGAAATATATATCGTAGCTTTCCAATTAAATGAAAGAAAGAATTCGTCAAGAGTGCATCGATTTCAAAAACCATCCACTAAAACAAAAACACTCACAATATATTATTATTCGATTTAACAATAATAAACAACATTTGCAATACTCACCTGTGGTTTATCTGCTTCGCGATCTAGAGCCCGATCGAGATTTCGATTTGGTTCGATCTTTAGAAACAGACTTGCGTTTCTTGTTACGATACTTATCTCTGGTACTGACGCTCTTGCTGCGGGATCGGCTTCGCCGTGATGAGCGCGAGCGCGAACGATTACTACGGGATCTTGAGCGGGAACGTGAGCGCGATCGTGATCGTGATCTTGATCGCGAACGGGAATACCTAAAGTAAAAGCCACGATGAATAAATGTTTGAATATAATGACCAATGTACGCGTATATTTTTGCGTATCCTACTATTATAAACACTAGTATGAAACAGATGATAATTTTACTACTGTTAGAACTCTTTAGAGATTGGACTTTTACATAACACGTACTATCTTCAAAATTATTGATTGCGCGCATTCCGATTTCGTCAATGTGATAAAATCTGCTCCTGTTAAACCTTTAATATGTATATACACACATACATGCATATATAAATATGTACAAGTTTAAAAAAATATTCTTATAAATATTATAAATGTAATGTCTCGATATTATACAAATTTTTTTTTCTTGAAATAAAAGTGCACGTTAGTGTATATATATAACAAATAGTAAAATTATACGAGCTCTAATATATTAACTATCAATTTGACTTATCTAGTCTTTAAAATATATTGATATAATTTCTGCGCAATTTCTGTGGGATAACTCTCTGCCCAACTATTTCCATATATGCAACTAACTTTAAGAATCGTGCAAGCTTATACATAATAATGCAACACAGATTTCTTCATTACGCGCATTCAAAAAATCATTCTGTGTCACTGTATACATTAATCCATGTGTAGAATATACTTGACTGGTTCTACTTATGTACCATTCAGTTCCCCGGGCTGTACTTATAGCAGATAATCATGGATGCGCCGGGCTATGCCGGGAAGGAAGAGCGGATGAACGCTTTTACACAGATGAAATCACGAGAGGTTCGGAGATGAACGGAGATGAAGAGTGGCTAGAGATGGAAACGCTGAAAGTTTATCTCTCAGCGATCATTAGGTATCATTACGAGGACGACGACGATGACAACGACGACGACGACGACGACGATGATGACCACGACGATGACGACGACGACGATGACGATGATCGATGACGACGACGACAACGACGACTAGGCAGAAATCACAGATAGCTGAACGAAGAACGCCGACGTGCATAAAGTCTCGATCTAGTGATCTCGATCAGTGATGGTCAGTGGTCAGTGGATTGGTATCGTAGTAGTGCGCAGAACTAGTAGCCACCACATATGTCCAGCCCTCATGACTTTGCCGCGCTTTCTCGTTCGCAGAGATGTGCAGAGGAAAACCCAAAGTAGGTGGGGTGCTCTACGCTGTAACTACGACGCGCGATGTGTGTGTCACAAACACGTGAACCCAAGGCGAATCTCACGCGACAATCTCAGGCGGCAACACACATTTCTCATGCGTGTACCGCATGCTCAGCCGCAACTCCTATAAATAACGGGTAATATTACGTTTGCCGCCTTACAACCAGTTTCTTTATGTTTGTAGGAGTAATTTTTTCTCTTAATCATTGATCATTTAAATGACTTATAATCGCTACTAGACAAATAAGGCAACCTATGCAATCTTTTTGCATAACTGTAAAGCAAAATTTACGCAATAAATACAATTATCATGAGTCACTTGATCAAATATGTCTTATATGTAGCAATATAGTCCACCTTATTATATTATTATATTGAATATAGCAGTATTTTTTGTGCTTCTCCTAACTATTAGATGTCAAATAATTAATAAAATACATATTAAAACTTAATCTAAATACGCGCGCTCGCAATGTATGATTTACATGAAATAATATTTTTGAAACAATTATAAGTTTAGACCTGTACTTTGGCTCATATAGCAAGATATAAATCTATATCTTTTTGTAATTATTCTATGAGCCTTTTTTATCCTGCAAGTTAAGTTCCTATAGCGCACATACAAAGGCAAAAATTTATAAAATATAAACAATTCAATGTACAATCTTTTAAATATGATATATATATATATATAAATTTAATATATACAAGCTTTAGAAATTGTATTTTTATATATAAAAAAATTATTAAAAATTAAATGATTAATTCTATTTAATAATAAATTTTAAGGGGACCTACCTTCTTCTGCGAGAATTCCTGTGACGATGACAATCTCTAGCATAATGGCCTCTTTCACCACATTCATAACATTTATCTTCCGGATGAAAAGGTCTTCCACTGCCTCTCCTAAAGGAACCTCTATCTCTCAATTTCTTTCCATTCGACAATTCTACACGAACGCGTCTTCCGCATAAAGTACGACCATCCAGCCCTCTCACTGCATCTTCCGCATCTCTAGGATCCTCAAATTCGACAAAGGCAAATCCAGGAGGATTTCTGGCAACCCAGACATTTTGTAAAGATCCATAGTAAGAAAATGCATCCTCCAATTCTTGCTTACTAGCGCTACTTCCCAAATCTCCCACATAGACCTTTCCATCAGAAGGATAACGTGACATCTAAACATACAACATGTAAGGTTAAAAAAGTTACAAGCAAAATATTGATAAAATGGATAAAATCACACAAATTTTTTTATCTCTCTGTATATTTTAATGTTATATTTTCAAAGGGGATAAAAGGGAAAGAGTGGAAAGAAAAAGAAATTTGTATGTAGATATATTTCATGTTAAACTTTTTGAGATAGAAATATTTAAAGATAGATAAGTAAGCCGATCGTTTGTAAATAAAACAATAAGATTTTAGTAATTCAAAACATTAAACTATCAACAACATAATCCGTTTGTATTTGTGTACCTTGCTCATTTTGCTCGATTCGTAGATTATTCGTAAATATAATAACTACGAGGCTAAAACTATGCCGTATTTTTCGAAAAGTACGTGTTTATTAGCGCGATCGCTTCTCATATGCACTACATACGCCATAACTCCATATCGATTCGAGAAACAAATTACGAATTGATTAGAAAAACCGTTTTTCATAGAACCAATTTTTCAACAGCGTTTTCACCACACGATATTTACGATGTTGTCCACCAACCACCAACCACCAATGATAAGCGATCCTTCACTACGTGCTTTCAATTTGTCAGACCAATCCGAAAAAAGGACTTGATTAGGATAAATGGTGATTAATCACTATTTTACTATGAACTCAAGTCTCTTATTGGCATGCAATGACGTTACTAATCGCTCTGAGCGTTTTCTTCAGTCGAAAACGTAACGGGCGTATCCCGTTTAGACGCTGCACGATTGAATACTGGAAAAACTGTGATTGGTCCGCGCATTCCGTTCCGCTATAAATTTCCGCTCATGGGACGTCAGCCTTAAGTCCGTATCACACTACAAATTAAAAATTGAAGATTAAAAAGATTAGAATTTGACTAATCAGAACAAAAGGAACTAAAATTGTTTTGTCTTGATTGGTCAAATTTTAATCTTTAATCCTTTCAATTTTTAATGCGTAGTCTGATACGGGCTTAACACAGTGTCCACTAGGGTGAGTGAGACACACTGATATGTTCTCCCTCACACTAATGGACACTGTGTCGCCTGTGGTGTTTGTTGATAAACGCCTATATATATTTGATATTACCATGGTTGTCATAGCAATGATGCGATGGAATATTTTGATAGTACATATTTTGACAGTTGTTAAGTGTAATATAATGTAATAACGTAATGTCGAATTGTGTGCTGTAGTATATTATATAAATAATTTATTAAATTAACTTATAATAATAGTTTAATCATGAGCTCGATTTTCGGAGGTAGTGATAAAACTGACAACACTATTGTTTTTGACATATCGAAAAATGAAAGAAAATTGAATGACGAGTTCAAAGTACTTCAACGAAAATTGAAAGCAAAGTGGAAATTTATAGAGTAAGTAAAATTTACTAAAAAAAATTCTGAAATAGTTGTTTATATACCATATGAATTATACTACACAATTCTGGATTTTTATTAAAAGTAAAAACAAATTTATACTTAAAAATGAATATATTTCAGGAATAATGAAGTGATATCGCAAGAATTATTGGCAAATGCCAAGATTCTAATATTGCCAGGACCATTAAGTAAATTTACCGAGCTTGAAATGAATTCCATCAGAATCTTTTTGAATTCTGGTGGCAATGTTCTTGTTACACTTGGAGAAGGCGGTGAAAACAAATCCAATACAAATATTAATTTTTTGCTAGAAGAATTTGGCATAATGGTAAATAATGGTATGTAAAATATTCAAAAGGAAAAAAAGATGTATTTCATTAATGCTTATTGTATATATATAAACTCACAATTTTTAATTTTATATTTTTCTATAATTTCCAGATAGCGTAGCTCGTATGAGTTACAGTCAAACAATGCATCCTAAGGAATCTCTAATATGTCAAGGCCTGTCAAATAAATCTATATTCTTAAAGAATCATGATGAGTGCATGTATATATAAGACAATCTTTTAATATTCCAATTTTTTATCAACTTTCTTAATGAATAATTGTTTCAGTGGGATGAAATTTTTGTATCCTTTTGGTGCAACTTTAAATGTAGTGCAACCATCTGTTGTTGCTTTGTCCAGTGGATCAATTGCTATTCCGATGAATAGACCCATTTGTGCTTATCACTGTGTAAAAACCGGTGGTGGCAAATTGGTTGTGTTAGGTTCATCCAGAATGTTAACAGATACTTATGTAGAAAAGGAGAATAATGATGCTTTGCGTGAAATGATTTTTGATTTTTTTGAGTTGGATATCACTGGGATAGTGGATCTTCATACTGACGATATAGAAGTAAGTTTATTAATTGTATAAATTAATATAATTCATTTAAGATTTTTTTCTATATTTCAAATTTATAAAATCCATAAAATGCAATTGACAAAATGTATTTTTTCTGTGTAGTTTTGGGAATACAATTTTGTGCCAGATTTAACACAACAGGCAGATAATCCAAAAGTTTGCACTCAAGATTTGGATAATATCGATATTCCTCGCGAGTACACCAAGTTATTTAAACAACAATTTTATTCCATAAATTTGAACATCGTACCAGCTTGTATAAAAGCATACGAGGCTTTGGGAGTGAAACATGAACCACTTACTTTAATTCCACCTCATTTTGAGGCACCTTTACCTCCCACACAGGCTTCAGTGAGCATTAGATTTAATCTAATTTATCTCTCTTTTTAATATATTAGCACATAATTATTATGCATGTAACTTTAAAGTATATAATCCGGTAGGTATTTCCACCAAGTTTTCAAGAATTACCGCCACCTGCTTTAGAACTATTTGATCTAAACGAAGCGTTCAGTTCTGATTTGTTGAAACTATCACAACTTACTAACAAATACATGGCGACGAAAAATTTATCAAATGATAAGGAACTAGACCATTATATCAGAGAATTTGGAAGTATTATAATAAGGATAAACAATTCTGATACATATACCGCTAAAGAAGTATTGAATTTTATTTTTCAAAAAATCTGCAGTTACAAAGCGACACATGATTGAAATCTTTGTATAAAAAGATATTAGAATTCATCTGATTTTATAAAACAATCTATTAAAAGCAAATATATGACGGAAGAAATTATTGCGTTTTATTTAAATTTCCCGCTTTTCCATTTTTTCTTCTAGTGATATCTATCGACGATGTGGAAAGTTTGAATCAAATTTACTTGCTTTTCTGGACTTTATCTTTTTTGTCTTTCAACATTTCAACATCCTCATTTGTAAATAATTCAGCCAGTCTGTCAATAATCGTAAGCCTCAATAAGATAATGGAAAAGAAAAGATTTTAACAGCTATTTATTGCTTGCCACATCATCAGATTATAATGAAAAATATAATTAAAACTATGATGTAAATAACGAAATACATGCCTTGTGAGAAGATTATCGTCTAGGCACGATAGGATCATTGACGTCTTCAAAATATCTGACATGTCGTGACAATATTGAAGGCAATTTTCCAAAAGTGGCTCCATTTGCAGAAAGCAAGATACCATAATCGGAATGACATTACTCGCCTCTAGAACTGGCAATTCGGATTTTTTTATGACATCCTTTTTCACCCATCTCATGAGCCAGTCAAAGATAATAGGTGAATTAAATGAGTCAACTGATGAATAGAATTACAGTAATTAAATAAAATAAAATTATATTATAATTATGTATTCATATATTATATAAGAGTTACTTGCAACAATGATATCGGGTAATTAATTTTGATAAGTAATATTTCTTTCCTTTCAAATCACGATTAGTTTTTACAGAAAGTGTCTCGCATCAACTTTTTTATTAATAATACAAGTATTTATAAAATTAAATATCAAATAAATTGCCTGTTTCTGAAAAAAGAGAGAGAGAGAGAGAGCTAGAGAGAGAGAGAGAGAGAGGGTGAGAGAAAGAATATAATTTATTGTTGTGTTTTCTCAATTTTAATGTTATTATTAGGAAATGTGGCTCAACATCATTCGGGCCACAGTGAAGGGAGTTTCCCCCCATCGGGGGTGAACTCTGGCCAGGGGAGGATCGCGGGATAATGCCGCTGGCGAGGCCCGCCCTCCCCGCGAATGGCCCGTGTTGGCACTCGTAGGGGTTTTAGTGGGTATGCCCGTTAAATGGGGAGAGTCCCACATATCCCCGGGGAGTTCCGATTTCCGGGGGATGTGTAATGCATTTCCCCTATGTTAAAAAAAAAAAAAAGGGTACAGTCCGCAATACGCGTGATACGCTCCATGGGACTACACCCTGACCCGATTCAAACCCTCGGTGGAAACATAAGCTTAGTTTACACCGAGCACTTGATACGCGTACTAAGTACTATACTAGCCAATCATGGCCAGTCTTCTAAAGAATGGAATGGCTATGATTGGCCAGTAGTATTTAGTATGCGTATCAAAGTATGTCGGTGTAAACAAGGCCATAGTCTCTCAGGCTTCTCTTTGGTGTTGCCACCTCACAGGGAGGATTTCTGAACACGCCTCTAGATTTTCTATAGACATGGCCAAAGATTACTCGAAGTAACGAATGTTAGAATACTTCGTATCTTTTGCCTCTTACAAAATATCGTCAGCATAATATATTTCGTCGAAAAGTAACGCGAGTTATAAAATTCCGATTTAAGTTTGAACTCGTAAATATTTAAATCGAAGAAAAACGAATATACATAGATTTACAAAGATGAATAAGAAGGAATCAGTATGACAGATTGTGTATATCATAATAAACTACGTCTATTATTAATTATAGAAATTCAAGCACAGATTATGATAAAATAATAATACAAATAGATGTGAGGATTAAATATTATTACTAAAAAGGTTACTGTGTTGTACATGACTACGCACAATGTCCTGTCAAATTAAAGGAATAGCAAATATACCAGATATAGATAATGTTAAAAAATTACTTTATGGCAATGCCATTAGCAAATGTAAGTTTACTTGACATTTTTACTTTACAATATTGATAGAATCATGCAATGTATATATTATGTATTCTATTTTTAAAACTATACATTTTAGTCGAATATGTACCAAGCAACGAATTACCTCTTCAAGACTGTCATATATCATTATCATCAGTTGGAGATGTATTTGCAATGGCTTGGAATACAAAGATGATTATATTTGTTTGTAAGTATAAATCTTATGTCTCTCATATTTATATCTATCATATGCATATTCTTTCGATATAAAAATAGTTCACTGTTAATGATACACATACATATATGACCTAAGATTAATAACACATGTATTTTTATGACTGTATCAAATGAAGATATCAAATATTCTTTAATCTGTTGATAGCAAGATGGGATTCACAAGAATTAGATGAAATAAAAAATAAATTTCATATAACATGGCATGGAGAAATAACAAAGGAACAAAAGTGAGTAATATTTTTAAGTCATACTGTAAAAATATTATTTCAATTATAACATATTTTTTCAGTGAATGGATAACATCAGTGATCTGCTTGCCTCTAATATCTTTAGGAAAGGCTAGTGGTCCAGATTGGACCTGTATAGCTGTTGGATATAATACAGGCTTTGTCAGATTTTATACAGAAGTAAGTTTAATTTTTATTATGACCTTATTAATTTATTATATTATACTAATTAATTTATTATATAAATTATATTAATTTTTTTTTATATTAGACAGGTGCATTGCTCTTTGAGGAGCAGATTCACAATGAATCAGTCCTAGGAATAAAATGTCAATCATTCTCATTACCGAGACACAGTGGAGATGCTGGCTGTAGTGAAGAAATTTATATATCATATAACAGTGGTGTCTGCATATTACAAGGATTTCCATTATTTTCAACTTTACGTGCATGTAGAAATCACTTAGCTAGAGGTATATATTCTTTCTTTTATCTACTACATTAAGATTTTAATTTAATATTCTTTCCTTTTTTACAGTTCAGGCTAATTGCAATGATTTACCACCAGTTCCAAACTTGTCATATAAAAAATGGGCTTTTAAAAATCAAGATATTGCAAATGATTCAGAAGTAATTGGCACAACATCGATAAATAGTTTTGATCATTTAATGACAGCTTCAATTTGCGGCGGATATAATGCAATGTATAGATCTAGCGCACCACAACACAATTTAGTTGTTGCAACGGGAAAACGGCCATTTGTAGGATTCCATTATGCATTGGAGGGCGGTAATGCACCAGTTCTATCGGATGTTGCCATTGCTATGGCTAGCAAATTGGCTAATGCTATTGGTACTGCTGTTCCGTAAGTATATACCATGTATATATTATATAACATTTTCAAATAAGCTTTTTCAAAGAGATTAGTTGTAATTAATATATTAATTTCTCTTTAGATGGTTTCGCGGTAATTCGAAAAATACAACATCTGAAGCATCAAAGGGTAATATTCAGGAATCTATAGAGACAATGAGCTGTCGGTTCGGCTTAAGCGATATTATGAGAGAAGGTGATTGTATCGTCTGCAGTCCGAATAAAATGTTATCGGTAATATCGGACGCTATGGGCAGAGTGTTACTTATAAATAACAAGAGGGGCGTAGCTATTAGAATGTGGAAAGGATACCGCGATGCTCAGTGTGGTTGGATCGAAGTTACCGAAGAGAGAGATCGTGGAATTCACAGGAATATCAATAAATCTGGACGAAAGACTTTACTGCGTAACGCGTTATTTTTAGTCATTTATGCGCCAAAAAAGGGTGTGATAGACATTTGGAATGTACAACAAGGTCCAAAGATCACTACCTTTACTGCTAGTAAAAATGGACGGTAATAATCATTATATCATCCTCTCTACTTTTATTTCTTATTCCATTCTGTATTTTACTTATCGAATACAAAATTATTAATCTAATATATTTTTATAGACTACTCTACATTAACTATGGCTTTCTGGGTGCAAATGATAATGCTTCTTTATCAAAGAATAAGGCGCAATACTCATGCGTGTTTATGGATCCATTAGGAGGATTAAAAGAGATTTGTGTTCCATTTCATTTTGCACTTAATAGTAAAAATGGAAAACGTGCGCGCGACATACATCTACTTAGGAAACTGAGAACATATCTGAGGGAAGAAGAATTTAATGAAGAAAAATTAGTTTCTGAAGTTACCAGCACCTGTTTGGGATTAAAGACAAATGAAATTAAAGTACAGACAATAGAAGTCTTAATGAACAGTAAACATATTTTACCGGATGCTTTGCTTGCTGCAATAAATTGTTTTGTGGTAGAATCAGGTGTGTGTGTATATATGTGTATAACACATACTAGTATGTAATGTAATATTCTATATAATATTGAATTAATATTTTGTTAATATTACAGAAGAAGAAGAAGAAGAAAAAGAATTAGAACCTACTGCTAAGATGCTTCAACAATTGACTAGGCAATTACAGCAAATAATTATATTTTATAAATATGTTAAGTCTCAACTTGACATTCCCCCTGAATATAATATTGTAACAGCTGATAATGCACCAAGTCCTAAATACTTATCTTCAATATTATTGACTTCGGAACGAGAAGTACACCGCATTATTAAATTAGCCAAGATGATAAATAGCTTTAAGGATAGTAATGTTTCGGCAGAAACTAAAGTCAAATTTAAAGAGGATGAAAAAATGTTTTTTAATTTTCTGTCGTGCTTTGAATTTGGCACGTCAAAATTCATAGGATTACGAAAAGATTTAAAAGAGGAGAAAATAAATGACATTTGTAAGTTAAATATTTTATAATAATCACATAACTATTAGAATAGCTATATTGCATTAAATATACTTTTTAGCGCGACTAATATATCAAGGATGGATGTACTCGAATGATGTAAAAGAAAAATGGCAACAAGCTGCTAAAGATAGTAACATTCAACCATTCAATTGTATGGAACTGGCATTAATATATTGGACACATAAAAAGGAAACTGTATCTTTGGAAATAGAGCTAAAACGCTTTACGCAGCTTCTGCATGTTATTTGTTTGTTAACTGGTAAGTTTTGACTAAGAAATGGTACATATTATTTATAACATATATTAAGTTTGCATATATTATTTATAACAAAACTTAAATTTAATAGATGTGGAAAACATATGTGTTGAATATAACGAAGTTTCTCTTTGGTGGAAAAATGTACGGACTATTTTAACAGACTCTACAAAACCTTTTAATGCGCTTACCGCTGCATTAGCATGCAGAGCAATTGCTATGACTCTGGAGAAATATAAAGAGAAATTACAGAATCAGAAATTATTGGAGACTAATGGCAACAAAGGTGAAGACATTAAAAATATAAATAACGTTACCGACGATGAAATGGAAAGTAAACCGAGCGACATTACACCAGATGATGAAACGTACAGTTCAATTAGCGAATGGGAAAATGTTAGCAATGACACTTGTCAATTCACATTGTTAATTGGGAACCTTGAAGATATTACCATTTTGAATGCTGTTATTAGGTATATATTTTAATAATTCAATTGCATAAATATATTATAATTTCTTATAATAAATATTTTAATTATATATAATATTATAATAAATAATATTTTAATTTTAGTCAGCAAGTTATACCAGATGAAACAACGCAATTCTTCGCTTTACCATTTACAAAAAATGATATTTCTTTAGCATCAATTCTTTCCAAAGGAAAAGGTAAATGTTTTAAATTTTACTTGTCACTTATTTAATAGTATTCTTAGGCTCGGTTTCTTCATTACTTCATTACTTAACACATTATTCAAACTATATCTGCGTCTCTTTCTAGATAAGTTTGAAAAAAAGAAGATATAATTTAAACCGAGTTTAAAATTAAGTGGAAAAAACTGGGCTTTAGTAATATTTATTTAATAGTATATTCTACTTTATAATTCTTTCTCTTTATTCATTTGTATCAGGTTCTGTCTCTGAACTGGTTGCAAAATGGCTCAGTACAACAGGTATCGATCCAACACGATTAATCGACACAACTGATGTGGAATTCGATCAGTTGCAATTATCAATAGATTCTTTACAATTGACTGATACATTGGATGAAGCAACTGCCATTGAAGTACCTCAACAGGAACAGCAAAAACTTCTTTCATTATCAGTAGAAATTGGAGATGAAGCAAAAACTGATATGACAGCAGAAGCATATATATTAGGCAAGATACACTAAAAGAAATAACATTTATTTAGATTTTATAAACTATTTAAATTTTATATAATTTAAATCTTTTCTTTTTTTTCAGACAAGATGATTCTACTTAAACGTCATTTTCCATATAGTTTAACAAGTAGTGTCTTGTTGGCCAATTTATGCTGGGAGTTTGCTATGTCATGGAATAAAGATGTTACTCAATTAGACCTGCTTGCAGCTGCCTTGACTGTTTTACGACAAATACCTATGAAAAGTATGAAACATGGTAAGCAGCATTTTATATTTTTTCCATGAAATAAAAAAATATTTATATGTATGCTATATGTTTACATGTATGTTATATGTGTTTATTTGATAGGTGTTTGCTGTCTACTGTGGACGCTTCACATAAAGAAAAGAATGGAAGCAGCGGCGAAGCTTATGAACAAGCTCGGAAAATTGCCAAAGGAAAGATTGTGCATGCAAGACATTGGTTTGTCTGACATTCAACTGACAACGTTTCTACAGCACTGCGTCACTTTTTTGGATATATTTGTTGATGTTAGTACATACAATGTAGAGAGAATTATGAAAAATTGTTAAATGAGAATAGTTAAATGTGACTAGAAATCATAAATTATTAAGTGGATTTTAACTTTGACATATAAAGTATTCCAAAAACACCGAATGTCCTTTTAATAGTATATTCTCTGGTCAATTTGGGAAGATTTTTTTCTTAGCGAAAATCTCGAGACGTTTGAATTATAAACTATTGAAAAAAAAACTTTTTACAAACTAAACTTTATGAAATCAAAAAGTGAACAAAGTTACATTCTTCAATTTCTTGTAATTTACTTTTTTGTTATTAAAGGACATTTAATAATTTTTTAAAAAATGTATAGAGAAATATTAATAAACATTATAATATGCAGGACGAGATACTTAACCGAGGAGATGGTACAACGATAAAATCGGAAGAATTGTGGGATGGACATTCCGGTGGACCGCAACCTTTTGCCACACTAGCTATTTCTCAAACGCCAGCTTGGTATGATTTGATCTTGTTACATGTACAAGTGGCAAATGTTTTGTACATGATGGCATGTCTCAATTTGAAGATGTTAAAACCATTGAATAACTTGTTCGAGTCCGTAGTAAGTAAAGCGATAGTTATTAATACGCGAATATATATACAAACATACACGAACGTTTATTCATTATATTTGTGCAGGTACAACCTTATTTCTTTCAAGATATAACGGATAAAGCGATGCTCACGTGGTACCGAGACGATAAGAGAGATAATACGCGTACGGAATTTTTATGCAGAGTAATTACAGCGTCAATGGAATTTATTCATCGCGAGACTACCGACGGCGTGACGATTAGTTCTTCACAGGCTATTTCGTGGATGAGCAAGTGTCAGACGTTGGCGTCAATTTGGAAGATTAATAATGATGAATTGAGAATACACCAAGCTTGTCAATTATACATAAATGGTTTCGATCGTTTGGCGGAAGAGGTAGCTATATATATATAAAGTCATTTTTATTATTCGTACATATATATTATAATACATATATATGTATTGCAATTCTTTTATAATCTCTTATAATCTCTTGTACTTGTATGTACTAATATATCTTTACTATACTTATGTATCTACTCACAATGTACATGTAATTAGGTAACTGTAGCAGTAACCGATATCGAACGTTTGGCTGCAAACTTATTGCCTATAGCTGGAAGAAGAATGATGGCGTATCTTTCGAAAACACCAAATCTTTTGGAAGAAATGTCACGAATGAGTCCAGCACTTACAAGATATTTGGAAAATCTGGTAAGTGTGATGCACAAATCTATTGATATGTATTCAATATTTTTGGCTTTTCTGACCGTACACTTTTCCAGAACGTGCCTGAAATAGTCTATACAAATTGTTCGAATGTTGACACTGTAGAACTGATTCGACGAATATCTGTGCATTTACCTAAAACTCACTGTGATTATCATATTGCGCAATTGATGTTGGATGCAACATTCATTTATGAGGGTAATAATTAACTTTGATTAGCTTCTAAACTATGTCCTGTGATTCTATTAAGCATAAAGCCGCCATATATGAGAATTTTATCATAAACTGTATAATTTGTATATACTAAATACAACGAAACGCGATAATAATTGAAGTTATTGTCAATTTATCAATGTGGAAAAACATGATATGCTATTGTCATGTATAGTAACAAAAAGAGTGATAATCAAGCTGCAAAATCATAAGAGAAAGTAATATAAACTTTTCTTCAAAACATTTTAAAATATTTAATCAAGCGGAATTATGAACAATCTTAATTGAATGTTTATTATCTCTGAACTATACATTAAAAGTATATATTTGTATATATAATATTTTCCCTGTTATAGCACTGCTCTATCACAGGACATTAATTATTCTTGTTCTAAGAGATGCATATAATATAATAATTTATCTGGCGTTTTTTTTGGAGAAGGATGGAAGATTAGAATGTTATTTATCGATTTTTTATGTATTTGGTATAGAGTCGTTGAGTTTAAATATTTTAATTACTCTATATCACATGTATATCTATAATAAATATAATATTTCTTTTGAACGTACATTTCTTTGGATAATAATTATCTTTAAAGTTTTTTTAAGAAATCTGTAATATTTAATGCATAATTATATATATATATATATATATATATATATATATATATATATATATATATATTAAAAATACATTAAATATTACGTTTCTATCATATCATACATACACTAGTAATCTATTAAAATAAGATATTTCAAAGGCTGCTCGATGAAATCGCCGCATAATTGTTTTCGATGTCAGTGAAATTTTGAGCATATTCTATTTTGTCACGTGCAAATCAATTGCTTGTATTTGAGGTATGTACACTGTTTCAATATTATGCACATCGATTATATGTGTTATATTCTTAAAAACGGATCACGAAACCTTGATATTGCTGCTTCGTAACAGTTTCCCAATTTGTAAATTCGCAGTGATGTATCTCGCTACCCGGGCTACCCACTGACGTTAACCACTGTGCCCTGAAAATTGAATATTTATTTAACGTTACATTGTATTATAAGAGCGATTATAAACGTTGTTTTACTAATTATATATAAAATGCAATGGATAAATGATATCATTTCTGAATATATTTGAACGTCCGTATCAGTTTTTGTAAAAGATATAACTTTCTGCAGATACAATCGGCTGAAAACCGTGAAGAGTGCTCGATTTCAAGTTTAAGAAGGTCATACACTTGTCGTGTTGCCAATTGCATCGTTGACATCGTTACCAAACAACGAACGTTCACCAAGTGAGTGTGCGTTCTATCTGTATGAATGTATTTGCCACACATAGAGACTTCTTCACATCGAAATTATAATTAGCGATTCTAATCAGACCGAGTTCAAATATTTTTATATTACGATGATATCGACATAAATGATGATATCGAATCTTTGTGTAATCTTTTGTGTTGGGACACGTGATAATTAATGTACTTCTCCTTCGCGATCGAAGAAACAGTTCAGTAGGTCTGGCTCACATCTCTAAATAACAAGTATTTTATATATCTCTTTTTAACGATTCTTTCGCCAAGGGCATTCTATTTTACCCTCCTGTTAAAGTATATGTATTACTTGTTCACGCGAGCTGAGATTTAGCTTGATTAGCTTCTATTTCAGGATTTTTCCGAAGATTTGAAATAATTCTTCGTGTAAGATCCGTATAAGTTTATGTTCAGGCGTCTTTTAACGTCAACCGTACTTCGATATAGCGGCGAAATCGAGGAAGGAAACAGGTGATGCGCCGTCATTATTTCATTAAATTGTTATTAAAGTCAGTTTTCGACATACCGCACGTTACGTGGCATAAATTATTAGTCAAGGCCGGTCGAGGAACCGCAAGCACACGATTTATCTCGCATTTATATGTTTTAATTAATAATTTTAAAACTGTTAGAGAGAATATATTTACAGATACAATTTTCAGAGATAGAGTATAATTCTATTAAGACTCACATCTGATCGACGAACGCCCGAGGTCCTTGCATCTTCCCGAGGATTGAGCCAGTTTTACTGTTTTTCACCCAACCGCAAATTCCCAATTGTATACATATATCTCTCACGTACTTCGGGAAATATACGCCTGCAAGGATCGTTAAAGACTTAATAAGATTCTCTGCTTCAGACGTGGGATAATAAATAGATGCCAAATGCTTATGTAAACAAATATGTATAATCGCGCGTTTACGCTTATTTATATGTATATGTATTAGACTCGTAAGATGCTAAAACGGAGATGATGCCATTATTAAAGTGCAAATGCCAAGAGTTATATTTTAATCGAATGCAAATATATAAAATGTTTTATTACAAGAATAAGTAAAAAGCAAATAAAGTCACCAATATTTAATAAGCGTTAACGAAACAGAACAATGCTTGAAAATGAGAAAATTTAACACGCAATGAAAAACAAAACATGATAAATGAACTGAATTGTATTTTTTAGTATTTCATAATTTGCCTCTTACGAGGGACATTATAAATGAAGAGATGCAACGTAAATAGATAACTGGCATTTAAACTTAAGCGAAACAAGAAAGCGACATCGCTCCTGATCTGACAAGTGATACATTCGATACTCACCCTGTACTTTTCCAAAAACCTCAAATTCGACGGATACTAATGGTTCCCGGCAAAGGGGATCATCCGCCGCCATCCTGTTCGAGCTTTAACAGAATCTTGCGTTCGTCTGCAATTCTGTGTCTCGTGTAATATATAATAATATAATATTCTCGAATATTAGACTTGATTGCACAATAAAGATACGGATTCCGAATATCCCGAGGCTGTAAGGTCTCGTCGGTCGGACACTCGTTCTCCCTTTTTCTCTCTATTTCTTTCTATAACGATGTTTCACCTTTCGCCACGACTCATCTCGCTGACTGATTCTTGTTGCACGATGTTTGCGTCGTCGCGTTTCCTCAAATAGATCACCCCACCACGTTGACATTGATTCGATCGCGATCGATTGAGAGTCGATCAACGGTCTATGATCCTTTCGAGGACCTAGTTACATTATTCGAACGCAAGATCAAAAAAATTTTCCTTATCTTAATTTAATACGCAGCTTCAATAGATATTACGAAAACGTCTCTTTACAAGTATTTTTAATATATGTATAGTCGACAAAATTAATAACGCATATTATTTTGAGAACCATTTAATCTGCAAGATATAGCATAAATGAATCGTTGATGAATGAAACGAAAAAGAATGAATAAAACTGATAATGCGACTGATTCCGCGACACATGTAGAAAAACAATTCCTCCTGCCTCGCCGACGCGCACAAGGGAGTTGTTCATTGTGGAAACATTAAATGTAGGCCAGGGGAGCAAGCATTTATCGTCGAACTAAGCACTTCCCATCCATCATGCCTGCTGCCTATTGTCCCGTCATTATCTCGGCTAATTAGTTATTAGTACGCTATGACGTAGTAATTGCCCGAAAGCCAGCACAAGAGCAAAAAGTACGGGGTGCACCACAGGATACGGGAGAGAGGGTTCTACTTATAATGATCCTGTTCAATCTATTATATCGTCTTCGTTCAAGGTCCCGTTCGATGTTAAGCTCAATAAATAAATCTGTACGCGCACAAGTTTGGATCAATCAGCGCGAAATTATCGAGGAGAAATCGCAATTATTTTTTCCCTAATAGATTAAGTCAAAATGCGGGTTTATAAGACAAATAAGACAGCAACGTTTTATAGCATTACTTATTACTGCAGAAAATAAAACGACTGGCAAGCCATTTTCTTTTGTCCGCCTGCGTAATTTTAAATTAAACAATCAATTTTCAAAATCAAATTATGAATAACATTTTACATAAAATTTTAATCTACAAAGCATGCGCATACTAAATTGCAATTAAAATGGAAAAAGTAAGCAAATATATTGACACGTATGAAACATTAACGTCAATATTCAATTTATTCGATAAGTATCTCTTTATTAATTAATTTCTTTATGCACATTTTTAAATAAATATATAAATAGTCTTTTCTTTATATGTATATTACACATTAGTTTTTCTTCAGGTATATTTAACTATACCTCAAGTTGAATTATATATAACTATATGAATGATTTTAAAGACAAAATGCACAGTAGCATTAATTCCTACTATCAAAATTCTAATTTTCGTCGTCCCAATGGCATTTGCATATCGTATATTATTATTTTGCATTGCAAAACTTGCTCTCGATAATGATCATACGGAGTTTTACTGCAAACCATTGTTCATTTCACAGCCCTTCGACTACTTTTTTTTGCTGCACGTGTAACTAGTCATGATATCTTCTTTATAATTCACTATGCCCTGATTCTTTGGTTCTGCTTGGGATCACGATTAAAGAGATTATCATGTTTCCTTAAGAGAGAAACGTCTCAAACATGGACACATAAAGTAAGGATGAAAGTTCAATTTGAACAAGAAAGAAACCCTGTCTTGCACATTCGATAAATGCGAATCACTTCTTTGCACGATCGAACTTATACGTAGCAAATCATCTTTCTTCTTTTCTTTCGAGTTATCAACAGATCGGCTTCTTGCATCATTTATGCAAGAGAGTCTGCATTCGCGGGTATAATCGTCACTGCGGTATTATTCGGCAGGAAAGTTCCATTCTCGCTATCCTTTTCGTTTACATCAGTACGATCATCGAAATCTTGAGAGGTCACCAACAGCTTCTGCTGTCTCGCTTGCTTCTTCTCGCGTTTAATCTGGTTATAAAAATAAGCAATAACGTTAGAAAGATTATTAATTAAATCATTTCGATATTTGTCATTATTTTATATCGAGAAAATATTATATACAAACCTTGAAGAATAATCGAAGATAGTGACACGGAAACACAACGCACTTTCCTGCCTCTTCCTCGGCGTCGATGTAAACCCCACGTACAAGAATGGTATTGCTACAATTAAGGAGAACGAGAAAAACGAAACAACTGATGTGAGTAATCCAGCAGGACAATTCCGGATTATCCGGCAACAGCCACAAATCGAGCGCGTTCCATATACCTCGCCAGACGTTCACGGTCCCTAGGAAGCTCAGAAGGAGAAAAGCGTCCGCGACTACTAAGAGAACCAGACCCTGAAGACGCGCGCAGACGTATCGCATCAGTGGTTGCAGACAAAACGTTACGGCGACTATGAAATAGCCGATAGCCTGTAATATATTTCTTGTATTATATTTCTCGACAAAAAATTTACTAAGAAGATATAAAAACGCAAAAGAAATCTACCTATTTGGTATCTTTCAATAGGAGAATCAATTTTTTGCTAATGTTTTTAAAAAGCTTATATTCTAAAATATCTAGTTCCTTTTCTTTTATGTCCTAAAAAGTGAAAAAAAAAGATATAAAAGATTTTAAAAAGTGATAGTCTCAGAAATTTACACATTCGAGAAATTTTGTTTCCGTTGTATATAAAATTTAAGCTCGATTTGTATTCGAAAATCGTATGAATCGTGTCGGCCAACATCGACGACATTATACAAATGACAAATGACGAATCAGAGGGATAACGTAAAACATTTCATATGAATATACCGACAATTGTGCCATGTGCCTCGGCAATCATACAATTGGCGAATATTCAATTATATAATCGAACTACCGGCGTATAGTGCCATGGCACTACGCACGTACGTCGTATGTCTGCAAAATTTACAGTTTCTCGTTTCATTGTTGTAATCGTGAACAGGAGTTCACGCACATGTAATCATCTCTATGAACGAATATGCAATATATTTAAGAAAATAAAATATTATTTATGAACTGTAATGTTTTGATGATCGAGTGTTAGCAATCGCGGCCAGCAATTGCGATCCACATATCGACTATAATCGACACTTAAAAAATGATTAACTAACCGCTCAAAATATTAAACACGTGTGATATTATCAAATTTATTATATTTTATCTGAATTTTTTTATCGCATGATATATATATAATACATCTTAATATTGACAGATCGTTTAAGGTTAACGATGGCGCACAGATTAATCTGGGCATCTGATATCAGATAGTATGTCAAAAATTTTCCGCTTATGAATATCGAATCAATGCTTTAATTGCTCAATTATGATAATTTTCTTTAAAGCAGAATTCTTGTTATTACGAAGTAATTTTATTTTGTTAAACATAAGAATATTATATATTCTATAATTTTTTTATATTCTCCCACTGTCAATTGTAATCGTTATTTTTATCATTTTGTGTTATTATTGTTTTTTATTTTTTCTGTTTTTAATATTTATTGCTCTCTTTTTTTCATTTATTTTATTAAAATAGTGTTACTTATCGTCAGCTACCATATCATATGACATCTTCTGACACTCTTGTAATTTTGTTTTTGCGAAGTAACCAAGTTTGCTTCTATTAAAAATAAATAAACACGTAATATAATATAATATAATGATTAATGTACTATAGCAGGACTCTAATGAAAATAAGTAAAATATAAATTTTTTATATTTATTTTTATCTATTTTCACTTATGAGAAAAAGAGAAAGTAATGTGACATTTGGATATGCAATGCGAAATAGTTGAATCATTGATAATCTGTACGTATTCATAATTTTATTATCGATTTAAGAAATCGTACTTACGAGTGAGCCAACGGCAGAACATTTGGGATTTTCTGGAAATAGATAAATATCGATGAGAATCCAAAACCCTCTCCAAACGAAAATAACCAACGTGCCAACAACACCGACGCTAAAGGCACAATCCAGTAAGTACAATGACCAGTCCCTCGTATTCTGCAATCGCAATATTAACATTATATGTGTGACTTTTGCATGTAGTAATTAAAGAAAATATTAAATAATATCAAATAAGAGATTTTATTTATGAGATATATATATTATGCGATAATAGATTTTATGTGGACTCTTGTCAGAAATTATATCTCTCAACTGATATCATAGCACTGCTATTATACAGCAATTTTTTTTAAATTTAAGAAAGAAGAGAAAATATATAAAATATATAAATATATAACAAAAAAGAAAAAATATATATATAATAAAATATGGCATAAATCGCTATCTACAGTTTTCGATTAATTTAACTTGATTAATAAAAATATTATCATTCTTGTGCGCGTGAAAGATAATAGATATATAAATTAATGAATCATGATATCTGTCAAGATAGAAATCGAAATTAATTATATATGTCATTTCTCGAAATTATTCACATGTTCATTATATTTTGACAGCTATATTATCAGAAAGAAATGTCTACCTGAACTCATTAAGTACGATAAGCTTTACGTTAAATGAAAGACATAAATCATACAAAATTAATTTTTAATAACTAACAATCTTATTAAGATATCTTTTAGGAATTATGCGATTATTCACACATTTTTTCATTCGCATATTTTTTAATAAAAATTATTTATATAATCGTAGGTAATTAATATAATTATTTCGACAAATTGACAGGAAAACGCAATTGCTCGAAGAATTATCTAGATAAGAGAAACGTTTTTCGTGCAGATAGAGAAGAAGACGCGATTGCAAATGACAAGATGTGGCGCGTAAATTAGTGCACTTGCACATACTGCGCTAATGCGCATGTAGACTATACAAGCGCAATAGTAGTTGACGGTCGGGGGACTTAGCCGGAAACTGTGCTTATACACACCGATAACGCGAGCTTGGACGCGACGAGGCACATGCGATCCGTAGATCCGATTTATGATTTACGACGCGTTTTATTCCAGTGATTGAACCAACCGAGAGACAATGATAAATCGAGAGAAAATGATCGTGTTTGTGTATAATGTAATGCACGAAGTGGCTGGCTTCTAACGCAAATTCTCCGCATGTTTACTTTTCGCGCTTCTCTTTCGCATTCCTTTTTTGCTGTCAAATTTCTGTCAATAGACAAAAAAATTTTTATATATTGTTTTTTGTAAGTATTTTATGTTTGTATGCAATATATTTAAGCTTAAGAACTAACAAGCACTTATTGTTATATTAAGAAGAATCAACAGAGATGTCTATTAAAAATACTTATTAACGAATTGACATCAGTCCATTAATATTTAATTAAAAATAAGTTTTAAATTAAAAATAAGAGTGCACTTTAATTAATAAAATAGTCTGTGTATATTACATGTACATACCATAGAGGAGCTCGTGACTTTGTCTTTTCTAATCGTTCGTTCCGTTTATAGTCATATGTATAAAAAAGCATTATGGGCAAATACATCTATACAGACATATATTGTTCAGGGATATTATTTTTTCACACAATATATTATTTTTCTAGAAAATATAAATTTTAACCTTCTGAAGAGTGCATTTTGACATATATTCTCATATGAAAAGAGACGCAGAAAAAGGGATGATATATTTGATGACGTATTTCTCTTCTCCGGTAATTAAAAATTCAATATAAAAACATATATAACATATTTGTATTGTACGTTGTATATTCAGAACAATATTGGGAAATGTTGAGTAATTTCTAAAATTTCTGTTGTATTATAAACACTCAGCATTTTCATTTTGATAAATTAATTTTATTTACTAATAAATTTCAAATAATTTTTTTATCTATTAGTTTTATGAACAAATTTCTTTCTTCCAATAGAGATGAATTTTTGGTTTCACTTAATGAAACACATTGGAGATGTGTGTGTAACCCCTAACAGCACACATGTTCAAAAGATATTTATAAGAAATCCATAGGATGTTGAAACATTTTTTTTTAACATTCTATGAATCTCTTATAAACATCTTTTAAACAAGAGTTGCTGTTAGGAATTATACACATCTCTCATTAAAAACTAATTAGACGTTAGAAATAATTCTTCTTTTTTTTCGTAAAATACAGCTTCTATAATCCGTATAATTCCTATTTTAACAATTTTTCTCTCATTTTTGTATTCTTCTCTTACTAGTATTATCTTGTAATTTGTTTCTTAATTCAATTTTTTTTAGGTAATATCTTATTTATAATTAGGCTATAAGATTGTAATCTTACATTGGCCCTTACGGTTTGCGACGCATCCCGAGAGAGGAGAAAAAGAGATAGATACTTACGTTGATGCGGAACATAGTCTGCACTTCGAAATAACCCGAACACGAATCGAGAACGAGCGCAAACGGTGGCGCGGAAACGTTGCGGATCGCACGCATGATGCCAAGCGCGAGGAGACTGACAGCGGTCGTGGCGACGATGGTGCTGGGCGTCTGTTCCGTGTAGATGTCCAGGGCCATAAAGGTACCGCGCCAGGCGTTCACACAACATAAACCGAACACGCTGGTATAAAGCCGCGAGCCGATATAATAGGACAGCCGATGCTTATCCGGATGGAGAACGTCGACCAGGCAGTGTTGCAGCACGTTGAAGACGAAGAGACCGGTGAAGCCGATCGTGATCGATGCGAAGCTGCTGAACACCGGCTTGTTCGGATAGACGTAAAAGTCACTAAGTTCCCAGGTGCCGCGCCAGTAACCGACCACTGCAGGCGCGATCATAAACGTGGAGAATATCGTGTCTAGAATCGTCAGGATGGCGTAGTGCAATCGATTCGAGGATCTTCTGTCTAGGCCCCCGGTCATTCTGGCACTAGCCGCGCGCAACTCGACCATTCTGACCCAATCCGGATCGAATTTAGTAATCGCACCGCTGGTCATTCTGCATGATTCGCGCTTTCGGAATTATTAACTATTACGTAAAAAAGAAAAGGAGAAGAAGAAGAAGAAAAGAAAAATACGTAATCAGTTTAAAAAAACAAGGGGCGACGTGTCTAAGTGTGACAACATTTGACTTTTTCTTCCTGACTCATGACATTCTCTGATGACGTTGGACTTGTGATCTTGATTCAACTTATTTGTCAAGATCAGTCTTTGTTATCCTCATCATAAAACGTTCATGCTAACTCGATGGCATGCTCTCGATGGGGGTAAAAATTTATCTTGTACACTTTTGTGTTCTCAGCTAACTTCTTCAGCGTTGTTCCTGAAAACGAAGAACGCCAATTTCTTCCACGATGAAAAACACTTTCCCGTGTTCCTCAGATTGAATTAAATAATTGCACAAAATATTTATATTGTAGTTCAACACACAAGGACCTTCACCGAGATGACGCGAAGGAGCTGCGCTGTCAGATCCAACCCTCGTCCGTGCGCTCAAAACCGACAAAGTCAGATAGACCCGTTGATCGGCAGCAGCGGGGTGAATACTGACTTGTCTTCGGTACAACTGCTATCTTTTATCAACTGTGCTTAGCCGCTAAACGTACGGACCAACACTATCGCATTATCGCGAACAGCGTCGTCGCTCGCGCGGCGGACCACCGGCACGAAGTACCCGCGGTACCGCTCTCCTTTGCTCCCTCGTTCTCTCCGATCTCGCCCTCCCCCTCTTATCCGTTATAATCGCCTCTCATCACAGTGCTATCACGGTGCTATCACAGATCAGAATGATCGGTAGCGATGAAATCCCTCGATCCCGCTGTTGTAATGTGATTTGAAGACGATTCGGTAGCGCAGGGTACATCTTAAGGATTCTAAGAGCTTCCACTTATCATTTAAGTTGTGTCTCAAAGAAGAAGTATCGACATAATGCGGAATTTGAAAGATAAGAAACACGTGAATTAATCTTTCATGAAAGTATTCTCCAAATGATTCATTCCATAGCTCGCTGTCAGATTTGATATAAACTGGCTTAGAAAAGTGGAATAGACAAATAGGAACAAATATCACGATAATTGATGCAATCGGGCCTATATCTTTTAATATTAAAGCTTTCTTATCGTATTGCACTTTTTCGAGTCGTACTATTGGAACTTTCCAGTGTAATTTATCGTGTCACGTTTTGTATCTTGTTTATTGCATCACAGTTAAATTGAAGTTTAAATTACATGGATTACCACGCGATAAAGATAAGAAGAAAAAAAAAATACATATACCCTATAAGCGCATAATATTATATAATATTTAAGATATATTCAAGATATATTTTTAGAAGATATAATATATTCTAAGAATATACCTTAAATATTATATAATATTATGCGCTTATAGGGTATGGAGAGTAGCGTCCGCAGGAGAGAGCAAGGGAGGGCACATGCTTCCCTGGAAAATAAAAAAATTCATAATCATAATGTATTTCATGTTTTCAATGCTTACGTTCCTCATTTCACAAAAAAAATAGAAAAAAATATTAAAAAATTAAAATAAAAATGTAAACAAATACAAAAAATTAAAAAATTTTTTAAAATAACAAATACAAAAAAAAAAAAAAAAAACAAATTAACCTTTCTCGATTTACATCTTGCCTTACCTTGTCGCGATAAGAAACCTTTAATATTAAAAGATATAGGCCCGATTGCATCAACATTATTTTGGTTTTAAGCGAGACTTAAATATATGTCTGCCTTTATTCATTTAGAAAGAAAGATAAAGATAGACACATGTTTAAGTCTCACTTAAATCCAAAATAATGTTGGTGGAATCGGGCCTTAAAAATGTAAATATCAAAGTATTTCACATCAATCTGACAAGTGACATTTATGTCCCCCCTCTGAAAAATATCCTGTGGACGCCCTTAAATACATATAAATATATATAACAAGTTTTTAGAAAAAAAATTTTTACGGCTTATTTTATTCTATGGGTAATGATATAATTTCTAGTCATTTTGATGTTATTTTTTTTTTTTGAATAGTGTTTCCTGTCTCGTGCTCATTTAAGCATTGACGTATATACTCATTTAACCATTGACGCTTTAGCCAAAGTTGTCGCTAATTGACTCCTTTTTTGTGCTCCAATCAAGCTTGAGTTACAACATCTTCTCACCTTCGTTTATTAATTCACCCCGACAAGTCTCGCCAAGGGCATAAAATTCACAATCATCTCGAATAATTATGACAAATACAAAATTATTTCGTTTAAACGCGCTCTTTAAACGCGTTGCACTCAAGATTATTTTTGGAGCTTCTTAATATTTTATTACATTATACTTATTGTAATATGTATGTCGCGCACATAAAAATATAGATTTTAATATAATGGTTTTCGAATATTGGGACTCAAATAATATCTGCGTTTATCTATAGTAATAAAGTTGAATCTACTTGTTTATTGTTTGGAACGATCATACGTAAACGGAAAATACTTACATATTTATAAACAATAATGAAAATCATCGTATACAGTTTGTTATCGGGAATATTTAGTAATAATAAGTACACGAGTTCGTTATCGCGACTTTCTGATTGGAAGAAGAAGATAATCGCATCTCTATTTCGTACATAACTTGTCATTCTGATTGTTACAATAACCAGTGATTCGATAAATATGATCAAAAATGGATAACATTTCTTCTATAGATAAGAAATGTTCATTCGCGTCTGTACAATCACAACGTCATCGTATCTCTATTATCGGTGAACAGTAATCATTTCATAAACTTCCGGGAAAAACCGACAAATTTCAACTTTGTTGAGATCTTTCTACTTGTACAAATGCAAAAATTCTCCGACCATATTGTATTTTTTTAATAATTTTTTTATACAGTTTCATTTAACAGTTCTTATAATACATTTCGTTTAAGCACACGATGAAAATTATATAATTGTACAATCAAGTTCTAATATAGATATCAACAACGTGTAATTTATAGAGTTATGGGAATAGTTTATCATAACAATTTTTATCTAATTAACGATGAATCTCAAATGAAACTGTTAAACGCATGATCATGTACGAGAATTATTGTGCTGTCATTAAACGTATTATGATTTTCACGATATCTAAGACCAGAAAATTGATAACGTTTTACTAATAACTATTAAATCTCAGTAAATTAGATAATTCTTGATAATATTTAGGAAAAATCTGTTTTATGATTTCTGTGGAAGAAACCAGACGAATAATTTTACAGTAACTTTTATTACATTATACGAAACGATTTTATTATTTCAAAGGAGACTTATGTGTGGATTATTGTACAGATCACATAATCCTCGACATAATTGAAAAAAATGTAATCATATGTACAAAAATAAATTTTACGTGCAATATTTATAGTCGGACCTCTTATCCTACGACCCTCTTATGCTACGAAACCTCTTATCCTACGACAAAAAATCCTCTCATGCTACAACCGCGAAAGGGGAATTATACCCCCACTCTCAAATTTTTGTCGTAGGATCAGAGGTTTAAGGGGAAGATTCCCGGATCGAAAATGTCGTAGGATAAGAGGTCCGACTGTAGTTCCATTTATAAGCTTTCAAATTAGACACGTGTATTGTATAATCGCATTAAACGCCATTTGGCAATTGAGCACAGGGTCAGCGGCTCTTTAGGTGGTAATCAAAGAAGCGACTATCACGAAGTGCATACGATTGTCAAAGGCAATGTAAGAGAGGTCGCGACAACGAAATTATATGAAAAAATATGGACACAAAGCTCGATTGTACCCTTGAATCGTTATGCAAGACAATTTTACTTCTCACAAAATTGATTATATATTTATTATATATTATTATATAGTTTTATGAACGTCAATGAAAGAGCATAGATAATGAAATTTCTTATATAAAATTTACAACATATGTGATTAATATTCAAACAGTACTTTTTCTATGTGCTTGCATATAAAATTTTTAAAATTTTTATAATTTAAATAACTACGTGCTGTTTCTGATTGTGTATATAAACTCTTTTGTAATTACAATAAACATGTTATCATATACATAAACACAGAGTTGGAAAAGTTACTTTATAAAAGTAACTTTGTTACCGTTACCGTTCTTTTTTCCTAAAAAATAACTCGTTACCGTTACTGTTACTCAAAAAGTAACGAATCGTTACTTTCTTTTTGTATACAATACAAACTTTGCATAAAAATTTTTTTAATACAAGATTAAATCAAATTAAAAATTTACACTAAACATTAAAAATTTTTAGACATTATTTTACATTAAAGTAATTAAAATGATATAATTTTTATAATAATATTGCTATTTACGTAAAGTATATAATAATTTTGATAATAATAAATTATTTTAAATAAGATAAACTTTTGAAAAAAATGTAAACAAGCTTTCTTAAACATTTTTAGATACTGTAAATGTAAATAAAGTAATTTTCTTATTGTTAGTTTACTTTCAATACATTTGTTACTAGGGTCAAAATCGCTTTCTTCACGTCTCTTTATTTTTTTTTTATTTTAAAATTCTAACACGATACGATAATTTTCATAATATTAAATTCTTGACTAATGACACTGAATTATCTGTCTACTTAAATGTTATTTTACAAAGTAAAAATATACTAAAAAGAGATATCAGTAATTTCTATGTGATACTGCATTTCAATACTCTTATCAACAGTTCTATTTTACGCACGTGTATTTATAGTATGTTACATATACAAATAAAGTACATATAATATGCGCGCATAAATGCACATGAAATGAAAAATATCTATGTTTTTTAGTTGAAAATTATATTTGAAAAAAGTATAGTATATTCAAGTATTCTATATTAGAAAAAAATCCCAGACAGCACAGAAAGGCCAAAAGACAATAAGAAGTTTTTAAATTATCTTTTAAGCATCTTTTAAAGACATGTGCTGTCTGGAAAGTAAGGATAACTGTTAATTTCGTTACTTATTGTTATCGAGAAATGTAACGAAGTTATTTTTTCCGTTACAAACAAAATTAGTAACGCCGTTATCGTTACAGTTACCGAAAAAAAGTAACGGTAATGACATTACAAGTAACGCGTTACTTACCAACCTTGCATAAACATATAGCAATAAAACTTTTGCAATTACGAGTGTGTTACATGAATGTTATCCCAAACCATTATAGGTATAAAAATATTCGTTTTCAAGTAGACGAGAAACTGAACTTATTTTTAACTTACCACATTATATCTCGTAGGAAATCGAAAAACGTAATGTGGTACATCAATGAAGATAATGAATGGGGTTGCTATCAAGTTCCGAATGCAACGTAGAACCGCCAAGCACGCCAGCAGTGAACACATCAAAGCCGTTGTTATCCTATATAGCGAGATATTACAAGATAACGATTATTAAATTGTCCACTATTATGTGACACATCTTATATTTACTTCTTTATTCAAAAAACTTTCCATGGATCTGTTTTTTTAAAGTATACAAAATTTTTCTCTCTTTATTTCAATACATACATTCTTTTTACGCAAACAAAAAAATATTGTTGAATTAAAAAGGAAGAATGTCAATTTACCATACGTGCATAAATAGATAATTATCAATGATGATCCAGCCACCTCGCCAATGCGTGATGCACGCTACTCCGAAAGTGTAAGTGTACAGAATTCGTAACATGTAATAAGGTAGTCGCTTTCGCCAATTTAATTCAGCCCATTTATTTGTGTAAAGATCATGAAAACGATTCTTGAAAATTGCGAGTGCTACATGTAACGCGGCGCCGAACGTAAAACAAAGCCAGCCGGGAAACCTGTTGACATAAATCTTTTGCATACGCGTGTAACAAATCTCGGTGCAAAGAAACGATATAAGCAGCATCGACGAATCACACATTATTGATTATCACGAGAATATTTTGCAAATAATATTTTGTACAATATCACTTTTAATGTCATTATCATTACAAAAATGTATTAATGTTAGGTTACAAAATGCGTAAAAGTTTTATTCAATATATGTATTGTCAATAAAGCTTGAGCATGTTATTAAGAAATATTCATGTTAATAAGACATTTACATTATTTATATTAATTTTTTGTTTATTCTCATTCATTAATTATTTTGATTAGATAAGAGGGCGTTTTATTAATTATTAACGGTATTGTAAAATAGTACGCAACAAATATATATACAATAGTTAATTAACTAAATTTCAAACCGAAAAATTCATCCATAGAAAATGTATTAATTATATAAATATTATACATATATAGAAAAATATATATACTTGTACACATATCAAAAAATATGAATATCGATATAATTTATAACCATTCTTTAATACTTTTATTATTGTCAAAAATGAATAGGTAAATGAATGACTAAAAGTTTTAAAGTTAGATGTACTAATTTTAAAAGATTTGATTATCTTATCATACTGTCTGTAGAGTATTCCAATTTTATATTTACTCACACGTATATCACAATGATTTTGATTGATTCTTCTATTTCTTCTGTTACTCACAATTGCGTACGAAGATCCATCGATGTCCATACTCCTCTCCAAAAGCCAATCGTTAAAGGAGCGATCATACTCGCAGATATTAATATATCGAGTAAAGAAAACGTTCGTTTTCTTCTTTTTGATTTTTTTGTTGGTTTAGTTACTTCTTCGAGGACTTGATGAGTTTTTTCATTGCATGTACAAGTATTGTCTTCCTATAATCCCGTTGATATTTGCAAGATTTTAATAAAATTTATTCAGATTACAAAAGAAACAATTTCAGATGACGTATGTTAATCAATTTAGTTATAAATTTATCATTTAAAAGTTGTATGTGGTAGTATTAAAAATTTGTATCTACCAAAAAATTAATGTTTTGGATAAAAAGACCCTAAATATAGTTTTAAGGATGATATACTTATTAGGTAAATAAATATTACTTATATATATTTATTAGGCAAAATAAATATATATAATAAATTTTAATAAAACTGAGGCTCATAAAAAATTAAAGGTAGAAACATATAGTACAAAAGCATAAATGAGCCATGACACATATGATTTAGATAATAAAAATTGTTTAATGCAAGTTAGAGAATTTCCATAAAATTAAAAGTCGATTTGTAAAGCAAACGTGGATATGGTCAAGCGGTAGTAATCCATAGATATCGGAAGATTCCGATATCTATGTAGTTATCACGAAATATAAACAAATCAGTGCCGGTGTTTGGGTAAGACACAGTCGGGCGATCTCCCAGGGCGCCAAATTTTTAGGGGTGCCGCCTGTGCCTCCCCCCCCTTGCTCCGTCCCTCACCCTCACCAACAATCTCGGAAATTTTTTTTAAAGTAAGTGGACAAATATTAGATATATATTAGTTAATGAAAATAAGAAGTATTAATAGATAAGTGGATAGCATGCTCGCCTTTTAAACAGAACGATTTCGCTTCTAGGAATTCTTAAGCGTTCGGCTACTGATTAACACGCGCAGCGAAAATAGAAGTCCCCTGAAGATTTTTTGAGAATGAAAATGTTAAAAGTCGATATTTTACTTTTAAAACCATATAGGCTTGTAGGCAGTAACAAGCCGAAACTTTTTTCTCTGCGCAATTTTTTCATAGGGCGATTACTTTACATAATAAAAACTAGTAACTGAAAAATCGTTGTGAAATTTGATAAAATTTTAAAATATTAATCGTCATAACTTATGTGCGATAATTACTGAAAATTACTAATTGATATTCGTGCCCTTAAGTGGGTCACCACGATCATTTTTGCCCGGGGCGCCAGTCATGCTAAAACCGGCACTGAAACAAATTAAACGTGGTTGATAAACTAAATTACGATGACTTCAAATTGATAAAATACGCAATATAAATAACAAAGAAACTAGACCTCGCGAAATAAATAATACAAATGAAAAGTAAGAAAATAATCGATATGTGTCGTGTGTCGGACGTTTCGGCTTGATTTTTCAGGCCTTCTTCAGCGCAAATATTCAAATATTAATAATTAGTCAGTGCATGATAAAATTAACGTAAAATGTGTGAACTAAAGTTAAAGATTTTCATAGTTTGCCATTTTGAATCAACCAACAAAAAAGACAAGTTTCCAAGAGTGTTCAACAGCCTTGTGCTTCTCTAGTTTGTTAATTAGGAAGAACGTGCTGTGACTATTAATTGTTTATATGACCGTCTAGAAACATAATAAATAATGGTACTAATACGGACGTCAATATAATTTGAAAGAATGCACGTAGAGGAAATTATGCATAACCAAAGATTGTAATGATTTTGTGACTTATATAATACACTTGGTCGTTGTGAGTAGAACTCCATTATGTGGAGACAACCGTTGTTGATTAAGGACGACAAATTACTGTCATGAGACGACATTAAGCGCGATATTTATACATAATATATTTATAATAAATTTTAAATAAGAATAAATAAGTTTTTGGGAATATTCTAATTTAAGAATCTATTTATAATCGCCAAGAATAAAAAAGAGAAGCGAAAATAATGAAGAACAAATTTTCTTTGAAAAGAGGGAAAGAAATTTTTACCTTTGAATTATCTTGCGACGTCTCGTTGATATTTGATACTGTCCTATCATTCTTATATTTTTCAATTTGTCCTGTTTCTGCTTCTTCAATCGTAGAGGCAACAAGGTGATTATTTTCAAGCTTATTTATTGATAATATTAAACTTTTGCATTCAACAGTGTTAGGATGATATCTTTGCGATACTAATGTTTGAGTATCGTTGTTTGAGCAAAAATGTTTCACAGATTTTTCTATAAGCTTTTCTTCACTAGGCAACTGACACGATTCCGTATTGTACATATTTATTTCCTCGATTAGAAAATTAGAAAAAAAGATTCTCCTTCGTTTGATCAGGCGCTGTCGTGTGTGCGATATGTTATTACAATTCTGTAAACTGACCTAATGCGAAATAGATAAAACAAGTGGAGATAAAACAATACAAATAAGGAAGGTATAGAGAAGCAAACAGCTTAACGCACTCAATAGAACTACACTCATTTTAGTAAAAAAAAGCGATGCGGCGACTAGCAGTATCGTCATCGTGTTATATCACTTAGAAGTCTACTGAGTATATCCTAATAAATCTTACAAATAAAATACGTCAAATGTTTTCAACTTGACTTTTTTGCTCGTTTTGTCAAATCATCTGTTGTTCACATATCAGTATAAGATTAATAGTGCTGGTACAGTTTCATTTGCCAGATTTATCCGAGATATAATTATATGATAGGAGATATAATTTCTCTCACACATACACAAAATTCACTTTTTTATTGCATATAAGTACAGAAGATATAAGGAGAGCAGAGAAAGTAATACAAATCTACAAGAAAGTAATACAAATCTTTTCGTCAAAAGACAATATTTTTTTCTCATCAATATAGTTCTTTAATAAGCACACATTTGTGTTAACTTTAGAATTTATGTCGGAATCATCATTAATAAAAGGAAATATCTTTATAATATTCAATAATACCTGGATGAGATAATAAAGCAAAGATACGTCTGTCAGCTGGTAATTTATCACATGCAATTATCGCATGTGTGTATACCTATGTGTATTGTTTTATTATCATATCGGTTTATACTGTTTAAACGCGCACTGCTAATTAACGCAGCATCTATTCTCTCATATAGGCCAAAAATAATTTTATATTCAAGATAATGCAATCGGTATAAAAAAACGGAGACATATATATAAAATATATACAAGAGATAAAGATATAACAGAGAAGTTATCTATAAGTTAATGAATATATGATTTACCAAAATGAAATATTCCATACAGCACAAATCTTTCAATTATATTACAGCAATGTTGCTACAATATTTTTGCAACATTACTGCAATATAACTGAAAGATTCGTACTGTATGGGATTAGATTGTGAAGTCAATTATTATTACATTTTCAAGAATACTAGTAATATTTTAGACAAATTCTACATATTTTAATTTTATATCTAGAATTAAATTAAATAATGTAAGATAAAATATGCGCTTTACTCATCAACATATTATATTATCTCAAAAATATTCACACAAATATAATAAGCTGAAATATATTATATTATCAATATTTTTCAAAGAATCTTTTGTAATAATTGACTTTGCACACAATCTTTTCTCTTTCTATTTTGCATTAGCCCGATACGATTATTAACTAAATAAAAACTATAGTAATGCAGCTTTACTATAATAATGACTTAAATATGGCTTTAAAATTTTTATTGTGAATTTTACAAAGTAATTAATTACTTTATAAGTTTTTATCGCGTTATACATTTTTTCATAGGATAAAGAAATTGAAAATAAATTATATACATATATATTTCGAAATTGTATAATATTAAATCTTTTTTCTAGGTAATTTTTATTAATAATTTATAATTAAATAATACATATTCGTTAATATTCAGTGAAATGCATGTATATATATATATATATATATATATATATATATATATATATATATATATATATATATTCTCTACAATATATTTCATAAAATATGATTCAAACTTCACGAGCTTTAGCCTCTAAAGAATTTCTGTTCAGCAATTATTTAATATTAATAATTTTGTCAATTGTTTGCATTTTCTAATTTGTCCAAATAATTCAATTTTGCCTTGGCAAAATTTTGCAAAAATTCTTTTAAAAATGTGCCGTTGAAGTTTGACAGTCTTACAGAGCTTTGTATTATATAAAAATGTAATGTATAACTAAATTAATGAAACCCAAATTTCAGAAAATGTAAATATCATTTTTGTTTTATATATAATATACTTCGCATTCCTACACATTTAATACCTATTAGAAAAAATCGAAGAGACTGTGAATAAAATCTATTTTATTTAGAATAATAACAAAATTAATGGAATACATCTGAACTTTTTATCGATATTAAGTTGTTTATTCGTTTTCATGGAATTGTAATATATATTTAAATATATATATTACAATATAAAAAAAGTCTCCTTTTAATAAATATAAATGTGTTCTTTTTCCGAAAATAAATGTTTTATATCATTATAGTATAAAAATGAATTTAAATCTCATTAAAGCATTTAAAATCTCTAATTACATATTTGTCACGTATAAAAGAAAAATGTCTGCTTTTACATAATATAAATGCGTTTTTTTTCTAAAAATAAATGTTTCATATAACTAGTAAAAATGAATTTAAATCTCATCAAAGCATTTAAAAATCTCTATAATTATTCGTTACGTTCTTCGATGCTACAAAAAATTGCGATTACTTCGTATATGTATATATATTTATATTAAGAAGAATTAATACAATAAATAACAATGATTATAAGTGCAATGCACAATATAGAAGACAGACCACAGATGGATGTTTCGAGATACGCGCCCGTGTCTCTCTACACAATTTGTGATACGGATAAAAAAGAGTTTTAAGTGTATCTTCCATATTGTGCGCTATAACTTTATTAAATTTGCGCGCTTTATCAACACCAACAATATGAACCTGACTTGAAATTAGTACCTTATGCAGAGCAGGCCATTAATACTTTTTTTGTTGATGTTTACATACGTCACGTTTACATATACGCGCAAGGCATCTTGCGTATAACAATGAAAATTTTGAGTTTCAACGCGTTATATGCATTAAAATGTATAACATTATAATTAGAATTTATTATATAAGAAATACGCAAATCGAACTTGATAATTGTACAAATTGTTTGTTATATTTTAATTATAATACTGTAGCTCTAGAGCTTTCCGTTTTATTCCGTCTTTACTATTACTTACCTAAAAATCTTTACGACTTTTTATTAAATTAATCGCTATCTACTACCGTAGATTCCTTAACTAAATTTTCCCTTAAATCAGATTCGTCTACATAATTATACTTTGAATTTTTTTCTTCTGCAGATTTTATGCACTGAAAGGAGTTAATAACAGAAGAATTGAATAACTGAAGCTTGTGTATACCATAGAATAAAATTTCAAAAACCACTTTAGAGTTGTTAACTGTATTCGAGAAAAAAATAAAATTTACTTTTTTATACATATTTTATTATTTGTAAAAGTATTATCATATAAAGATACAAATATTAAATAATGTTGACTAAATATGAAGTTTTATTTAAGGTTTTAGTTAAAATTATTACTGCACAAAAAAGTTTTTATCAAAATATCAATATACAAATATAAAAATACATATATAAATATAAAATATAATAATCCACGATAAATAATAAAAATAATAATAATAATAATAAATACAATATCTAATACAATATAAAATACAAAACATAATATAATAACAAGGATAAATTGTTATTATATCACGAAACGAAATAATTACAGAAAAAAGATAAATCGTAATTTAAATTCAAACTGCGTTTATTTTCAATTTATAAAACACAGCTTAATTTGGATTTAATTTAAAAAACATCTGGTTGGCAAAACTCTAAAGTGGTATCCGAGGATGATATTTAATTATAACTTGCAGAGTATGAAATATAAGTTATTCTTACTTCTTCAATACGTATTCTAGGTGCCATTATTTGTTCAGGATAATGCCATGGCTTGTAATTTGGATTATTAAGTAATTTCCAGCTTGGATAACCCACAGAGGCTTTGTGTAATCGTTTTACCATCTATAAAAAAATAATTTTATAAGGAAATGTGTATCTGTAACTTGAATCTGATATATTTCTTTATAAGAAATCTCACTTTGGGAGCAAATATTTGCGTAATTTTATTGACCAACCACACAGGCAATTTACCATGTGGATCTGTGTGTGATACATAACCGAGCTCGGAACCATCTCCGTTACGTGAAGGCCTTACAATATAGCCTTAAATATAATATATATTATTTTTAAACATATATATGTGCTGTATACGAAATGTTAAGTAGTTTCCAATATCTTACCCGTGAGGTAAGATGTTGCTCGTACAAAGTGTTTTCTAGGTGGATAGTCTTTGTGATAAACTGAATGATTTAATATCAATTGTTCTATACCAGTATCTAGCCAAGATCGTTGCAAGACAAAGTCTCTATTTTTTAATGGAGATGGGCATGCCACTAAAATTTTTGCAATAGAATAAGATTCCTGGTATATAAAGATCAAATCTCAAAGAATAAAAATACAATACTCACTGGAATAATAACCAATGTCATTATTTGGATTAAAAAACCCTATGTCTTTTGATTCAATCATATGAGTGTCCCAAACTTTTCTATAGTCTGGATCATGTAGAACATCATATAAAGTTTCTGGTGAAATGTCAGGAAAACGTGTTCTAATCTATAAAATTGCGTTACTCTTATTTTTATCATAAAAAGTACATTCATTTATCAATTGTTATAGTTCATTTATTAATAACAAACAACTTACTTTCACCATTTTAAAACTAATTCCTCGGACGGATTTTGTCCAAACAGATAAATCAGGTTTGTTATAATCTAATTTCCAGTCATTATTATCATCGTACAGTTTCTTTAATTTCTCAAAATCTTTATCTTCCGCAATTTTAACAACACCAATATCCATTGTAATATAGAGCAATGTCTAGAGGCGCAATAATATGAGTTATGTATATGTATATTTATAAAAGTACTTCTAACTAAAAATTATTTATTTACCTGATGTTGATTACAAGTTTAATGATAAACAGGCAGTACTATCATTTTTTTACTCAGTCTATTACAACTTTATAATTCCACACAATCCTGAATTCTACAGGAATATCCAAGACATGTAACAATTCTCCTGCATTGCATCTGCAAGGAATAATCATTTATATATGCTCTGTATTTTGTCAAGATTAAAATCAAAAAAAATACACACACATACATGCTTCCTTAGTTACTTCCACGGTTTCTGTGTTCGTTTTGTGGAATGAGACGATGATAATCAAGTCATATCACGCATCCGGTGATTTGAAAAGCTCGTTATCGCAGGTGATAAAGACTAGATGAGGCAACCAAACGCTCTAGAGCGTGTTTCGCTAATAAATTATGGCGATCATAAGTTAATGCTAAACGGCATGTACGAGTTAAACATCTTACAGACAACATCGGGAACGGGTAATGAGCAAGCTTATGCCTGTAAGAATTTCAAGTAACATTCCTTTGGTAAACGCTGACCTCCTTACGCTGGACGTCCGCTTCGAATATCGATTCGATCGAACGAAATTTATGAACGCGAAAATTTCACTGTCGACGGCTGCAACAATAAACGATAACGACTCCTGCATGCTTGTTATCGCGTGTCATCAGATCAGCACGTGGAACTTTGCTATCAAAGGCTAGCATCGTCGCTTTTAGGCCGCTTCGTACGTTGACAGTCCAACTGTCATTATCAGCCGGTACAGCCGGTATAAAAATTAAACCACGAACCACGAAACTTAAATCACGTGACGTGCGCGCAATGTTGATATGTGTAAAGTCACTAGATTACAAAGTACCGCAATCAGGGTAAAAAAGCTGCCATTTTGGCTCCGTGTTACGCGGTCATTTTAATTGTATGAATGTATTATAACAATTTTTTGGTAGGAAAAAAGAAAATAAAACCATAAATTATTATGTAAATAAGTTTTTTAATTTATGTTTTTATTGGCTACAGACATTGCTACACTTCTGCTAATTACATTTTTAATATCATTGCTTTCCTTTTTTTAATGAAAAATGTATCCTTGTAATAATAAAGTTGATAATAATTTGATTCGCCAGTGATGAAAATTAATAAAAAAGATAGCAAGTAATCGACCAAACTGGCAGATATGCTTATATAATTTTATTTGGTGTTCGATATACAACGACGTTTCGAAATTAGAAGTCTGTGTTTCGAATACGTCGATTGACCGATGCCAGCGCGCTTCCACATTTTTTTCTCCGCGCTGATTGGCTGTTCGAATTACGCATCCTTTGTCCCGCACGCTGATTCCCGTACCGTGTGATTTCACCATAAGGTACCAACACGGTTAGCTAATCAGAGAGTTGTAATGTTCACTGGCCAATAAGCATTGTGCGCTATCGGATCCCGTCTTTCCTATCTAGTTAGTATATAAACAAAGGAATAACAAAGCACGTGCAGCGACATGCGTCCTTCGTCCTTCGTCCATCTTTTATCGATAACGTCATCTAAATAGTGCAATCAAGCGCAATCTTACATCGCGGTACGTATAGACACGTGTTATTAGATTTATACGTTTTTTTAGTTAATTTTAGGAAAATTAGGTATAGGTAAATTAATTAATTGTAAATTAGTTGGTAATGTATTAATTTTATAAATTAATTAAATGTGGAGAAATATATGGATTTAGGGTTTTCAAGTTTTCCAGAATAATGTTAATTATGTTAGCCTAAGTTTACATATGTAAATCATAAGAAAAACAATTTTATTTTTGATTAAAAAATATACTTTATGTTCTACAAACTAGAAATGGCTAAGCGATCACAACCAGCTTGGCATTTGCCAGACAGGAAAGACAATATTGTACTACGGTTATACAACAGCTTAACCAGAGAAAAGGAAGTATTTGTTCCACAATACGGAAATCGTGTTCTATGGTATAGTTGTGGACCTACTGTTTATGATGCATCACACATGGGCCATGCAAGGTACTAAAATATTTCCATAAATGTAAATTCTTCATCTGTATAATTTGTGCTTTCCAAATTTGATACAATATCATCTTGACTTATTTTTTAATATTATTGTTATTATATATTATGTCAATTTAAGTATGATATTTTTATCTTTTTGGGCATGTAAAAAAGATATTTATATGCAAATTTTTTGTTTTAGATCATATATATCTTTTGATATTTTACGTCGTATATTGTCAGACTATTTTGGATACGATGTTTTATATGTGATGAATATTACTGATATAGATGATAAAATTATAAAAAGGGCAAGACAAAATTACTTATATGAAAAATATGTAGAAGAAAATCATAGTCTTAATAGTATATTGAATGATACGAAAGAAGTAATATCTACTTTTGAAAATACTGTAAAAACTACAACTGATCCTGATAAAAAGTGCATGATGGAGAAGATGTTATGGAAAATAACAAAAGCTATTGAAGATCTGGAAAAAGCAGTTATAGGAAAAAATGAGAAAAAAATTGCAGAATTTCAAAAAGTATATTACTGCCCCTTATCTTTAAAATTATTTTTTATTACTATAAATAAGTAAAATATTAATGTAACATTTATGTATTCTAGGCATTATTAAAAGAAGCTAAAGATCCTTTATCTGATTGGTTAGATAAAATAAAAGGCAGCACTGTTACAGAGCACTTAATATTTAATAAATTATCTAAACATTGGGAATCAGAATTTCATAAAGACATGGATGCTTTAAACGTAAGAGATTTTAATACAAAACAATACTAAAACAAACATTTTTTCAAGATAAAGTTAATTTTTATAACTATCAATATTATATTTTGCACAAATTATTTAGGTATTAAGACCGAATGTACTGACAAGAGTTAGTGAATATATCCCTGAAATAGTAGTGTTTGTACAAAAAATAATAGATAATGGACTTGCTTATGAAAGTAATGGATCAGTATATTTTGATGTAGGCAAATTTGACAAACAGGAAAAACATTCTTATGCTAAACTTGTACCAGAAGCATATGGTGATACATCCAGTTTACAAGAGGGAGAGGGTAAGTTCAAATCATTATGTTTTATCCTTTGATTTTTTCTAGATTTAATTTTTTAATTTGCATATAAGGTGATTTGAGCGTTACGGAAGATAAACTCTCAGAAAAGAAATCGGTGACAGACTTTGCACTTTGGAAAAGCTCAAAAGCAGGTGAACCATGGTGGGATAGCCCCTGGGGCAAAGGACGTCCTGGATGGCACATTGAATGCTCGGTTATGGCTTCTGCGATTTGCGGAGAGAGCTTAGATATTCATACAGGCGGTGTTGATCTTAAATTTCCTCATCACGATAACGAACTCGCACAAGCGGAAGCGTATTTCGATAATTCACACTGGGTCAGATATTTCCTGCACTCTGGTCACTTAACTATAGCTGGCTGCAAAATGTCAAAATCATTAAAGAATTTTGTAACTATACAAGATGCTTTAAAGAAGCATTCAGCGAGACAACTCAGATTTGCATTTCTTCTACATTCATGGAAGGACACTTTAGATTATAGTGACAATACTATGAATATGGCCGTACAATATGAAAAATTCCTTAATGTGAGTATTTGTATTATATGTTTGTATCGTGTAAACATCTAATACATATTCCAAGTCTAGTATTTATATATCTATATAATAAAATCAATGCTTGCAGGAATTTTTTTTGAACGTAAAATGTAAAATTAGATCTTTGGGAACGAAAACTACTATAGATAGTTTTAGTAAATGGTTTAAACCAGAAATACTACTCAATAGAAACTTTCATCTTGCTAAGCATTTCATACATAAAGCATTATGTGGTAAGTGTTTTTAGTCTAAATTATGCCTCATTGATCGTAATTTTAGATACATATTAAAGAGATGTTTTTATTGCAGACAATATTGATACAAGATCTGTTCTTGATATGATCCGAGAACTTGTAACAAATTGCAATGTGTACATAAGTCAAAATAAAAATCCAAATATGCTTCTCCTTAGGGACATTGCTGTATATATTACAAAAATGTTTATTATTTTCGGAACTATTTCTTCTTCGCACGATTCGATTGGATTTCCAATTAAAGATGAGACAGTTGGTGCAAATGTAAGATAGATATGTTATAGATTGATATACATATCTCTTTTATCTTCGAAAAGTTTTATGAAGTAATTGTATGAATTTATATACTATATTTATATAAATTTTTTATCAGGTTGAAGAAACTGTTATGCCATATTTGGAAATTTTGGCTAATTTCCGGCAGAAAGTTCGAAATTGCGCAAAAACTTTGAAAGCAAACGATATTCTGCAAGAGTGCGATATACTGCGCGACGATATTTTGCCGAACATTGGAGTGCGGTTAGAAGACAGTAATGAAGAAGATTGTAAAGTAAAATTAGTTAACAGAGAAGAATTATTGAAGGAAAAAGAAACTAAGAAGAGATTGGAACTCGAGAAGAATTTAGAAAAAGAAAAGAAAAAAGCAGAGGCTGCTACTGCTGCAGCAGCAAAGGAAGCACAGAAAAAAATACCACCGAGTGATATGTTTCGATTGGAAAAAGACAAATATTCTCAATTTGATGATAAAGTAAGAGCATCTTATTCATAACAATGCTTAGATTTTAGATATTATCTTTTTTATATATATTCTGATGTCTTACATAATTTATATATTAGATTTATATTTATATTTTATATATTTCTATTCTGTATATATAGGGATTGCCAACGCACGATGCCGAAGGTAAAGAGCTTAGTAAAGGTTTGCTTAAGAAGTTGCAAAAACTACAACAAGTACAACATAAACGTTATAACGAATACTTGGCAACGCAGAATGGTTGCTTGTAGAACTTTGTATGCGAAAATTCATCGATTCTATTTGTATTGTATGCAGAATATTTTGTCTCGACAACTCAGATCACTTTGCCGTTACGAAGATAATTATTATTGTTTAGTATTGAATATTTAAATTATTTACAAATTTATATAATTCAAATGTATGACTTATAATATTCAAATGTAATTTTCAAACGTGTGTGTGCGTGTATGTGTGTGTATATGAATATTTGAGTTAATTAAATTAATATAAAACTTTTTAAAGCTTTGTTTTAAAAGCTTTAATTAGTGAGTTTAATTTAAGCGTGATTTTCTATCAGTATCTTTTCTTTACAATGAAGTATTTTCAATTACTAAATTACTTTCAAATCTTTTTTTTTTTATAGTAATCTATTTATTTTTGGTTTATAGTTTTTATATTAAATATAAATAATTGTAACACAAAAATAATTGGTAAAATTTCATACAATATTATAAGTTATTATTATACAAAATAGGTTAATTTTATTCAGAGGATTATATACTTTTAAGATGCATTATATTAAGTATAAATATTTGTGGATTATATTAAATAAATATATCTCAATTATACCTGATCTTTTATAAGTTTATCTTATTCTTTTAAATATAATTGCTATATTATATGTATATCTTATATACATATATCTACTTTTAAAAAAAGTATTAAATCGATTCGAATGTACCCCTTTCTCGAAAATTTCGTTTATTGATGGTTTTTCCATGATTTGTATTGCATTTTTCACTGTCATTAAATAATTTTTTTTTAAATTTAAATTTACTTAAATATCTATCATTTCGATATGCTTACGGATCGTTAGTAATGTATTAATGTATTGCTTATTAATATTGTTTCAAGTTTATTTTTTCTAAAAATAATTTTAATTTTTATAATTTCTATAATTTTAATTTTTATTATTTTCATAATTTTAATTTTAATTTTTTATAATTTTGTATCTTACATTTAAAATTAAAATTTTGATGATTTAGTAAACATCACATATAACGTTTATTTAAAATATATATAATTTGATCAAGAGAAACTATGTAAATTAATTTAATATTATATTAACATTTTATCATATTATCATTTTTACGTTAAATTTTTTTTTTTTCAAAAGAAGGTTTTTATTTAAATTTGAAATTTTTTAAAATATATTACAGTTTAAATAATATATACATATCTCGTAGGAAAATAAATGGCACACGTATATCACGTGCTTTGTAATATTTTAGTATAGCTTCAATATCGAAACTTACAATATATTTTATATTTAATGTATATGTAATATATAAGAGAATCTACTTTTTGAGTTATTTTTGAGCTATTTTCGAGGACTGGCGATTAAATTTTTAAAAGAGAGAAGAATAATTAATCGTGAATATCTCACAAATAATAATTAAGACTGATAGTTATTTTCGAAGACTATCAATTCTCTCCTGGTTCGATCCTGTTTACTTCATAAACAAGAGTTAGATTTCGAAATAACATTCTAAAAATTTAATTATTGTTTATGAAGATAAAAGGATCAAAACAGGCAAGATCGATAATCTTCGAAAATAGTTATACCAAAAAAAGTATAGCTTATTACAATCAATAGTTTTTCAAGGGATATTCATGATTTAAAACTTTTCTTCCTTTTAAAAACCAGAGGTGGGCATTATTCGAATACATTTTTATCCAATTAGTTGAATTTGAATAAAATTTTATTCATTATTTGTATTATTCATTATTGGTATTATTCGTTATTTGTACTATTCATTATTTGTATTATTTATATAAAAAGATTAAAATTACATCCTATATATTTGCATGAAAATATTATTTATGTAATTATAATTATACATATAAATAGTCGTTATTTGTATAAATAATTGTTACATTTAATAATATAGTACGATAATATTATTTATATTATTTGTACGAATAAAAAATTGTAAGAGCATACTTATTAGTCAAATAATTATTTAAATATAAGAATTTATTTAAATATTTATTTATTCGAATAAATTTTTATTCGAATGAAAATACATTCGTCACTTACAAATAAATTATACTTTGTCTCTATTCGTTATCTATTATTTGAATAAAATTTGACCCATCTCTGTTGAAAACTTCATTAAATAGTCCTCAAAAATAACTATCAGCCTTAAAAAATAGATTCTTGTGTGTACACCGGTATATCGCGTTGGATTTGAAACTGATCGAATAAAATAAATGTTACGCGTCTTTCGCTCTGCCGGATGAATTTGACGCGCGATGTCCATTATTAAAACATAATACCCCTTTCATAACGAGAGCAAGTCACAAGCCGACAGTGACAGCTTCGTAAATGTAAAGGCGATATAATGCTCGACTCGCGTGGCGAAGCGCGAACCCGATATTCATCCCATATTCAAAAGCAGTGAAAACCCGCAAGGCAGGCGAACACAGGTCGACCCGTCAGTCGCTTTTCCAACTTGCCCGTAAAATACACATCGTCTATCCGATAATAACGATGTCCAGTCCCGAAAACTCGCGTCGGAATAATCGAGAGAAAACACCCTCCTATCCCCGATTACAAATTATGTTTCCGGACTGAAACGAAGCGATATTAAATCCACTCTCCCGCTGAAACGTTCATTCTTAATCGAGAAAGTTTAATGTGATGTCACATCACATTCGCGCTTATATATTTGTGTCATCGCTGCTGCTCGTATAACAAAGCATCTCGTGTAGAGTACCTTCCTTTAGAATCGCCAAGTGTTTTTATCGAAACTTTTCTCGATAGCTTCTATTTATTATACTTAATTTTTAATTGAGTCTAATTTTTAATATCGGCAAATGTACTTAATTATTTCCTCTTTGAATATTTAATCTACTTATTATAATTGTGTTTAATTTTACCTTAATTTTAGACACAGTATGTTTTTTGTCATAATTATAAAAATATTTTCTTTATGTGAAATAACCCAATCCTTTTTTCGCAAATTGATATCGATGAAATCGCGATGTCTTTTTGATCGTATGTACATACATCGTGACAATTTGTTTTCTCTCTTCCGTTCGTTATTCGCAGCAATATGTGAAAAAAAAACAAATCGATATTAACAATGCGCGACGATTGACCAAAAAAAAAAAAAATAAAAAAATTCGAATATGAAGTCAAGAGAAGTGAAAAAGCAAACAGACTCCTCCTGCCCGTGATCTGTTCTCGCTCTCCACTTCGCAATTTATTTTCGCGTGAATGGATGTAAATTTTTAGCAGAAAAATCAAATACTCTAAAATCCAAGAACCTCGATTTGTGATTGACACCCAAATGTTTTCGATTATGTATAAAGTCTCCTGGCAACTCGCATCAAATGTTCTTTAATATATAACATCCGTAAAAATCCTCTAATTGTAAGGAAGTCTCAATAAGAAAATTATATGTATGCAACTTACATATTTGCAACATTTTAAATTCCTATACTTTTCAATCTTTTAGTAGAATTAATTTGTAGTAAAAATAATTTCTCAATTATTAAAATAAATCGCAGTTGTCTAAAAATGTTTGTAAATTGCTCGTGTTTAAAAATACAAGATTTGCGATTTTATTAAGACGCTGCGAACTTTAACACGTAAGTTTATATATAAGCCTTGCTCATTTAAATAATTTATAAGGCAAGTGAAGATTTGAATCCACAAAGATTCTAAATGTAATCTAAACAGTTTATTTGATACTTATCATGCATTATTTTATAATAAATTTTAACATATTTAAATTGCTCGTCTTCCCAAATCAATCACGCATCAATGATATAACAAAAATCAAAAGTGCTCCAATAACAAGATAATAATAGTCTTAGAAAAATATTTTGAAAAGTCGAATAAAACTTCACTTGTACCAATATCAGTCTCAGCTGGGTAATTTGTTCGAATTAACTCGGATCTTAAAGTGCAAAAATAATCATAAGATTGCTCCATTGTTAATTCGTATTAATCTCTTTTCAATTTTTATGCTAATCGAGAGACAATCAGATTTAATGTTATTTATTAATTTAATATTTTGAAAATATAAATAATGCTGTAAAAATAAGTAATAATAATAATACCAGTATTTTGCACAAAATCTACAGACGAGGTCGCTCGTATTCGCGCCACATTGTGGCAAATATAATCCCGTTTATTGATCGAACTGCAATCGCTCACGCATTAATTATAAACTCAATTATATAATTATATAATCAAGCATTTTGTATAAATATTAATAGCTGTATCACGGGCACTTCGATTACGGGCCAGATGGTTATGGAACAACACTCTCTGCGATTATTTTTCGGATTTAAAGATCGAAATTAACATCAATAACACGATAATGCCTTGTTTGCTAAAATGATTATGATTATTTATAGAATTTAAATTCAAAGTTTAATTATCAAGATATCAATACATCACAAAAATATCGAAAAGAAAATAACGTGCATCATAATGCAGAATTCTGCTTGGATGTCAAATATGAAGTTTATCTATGTCGATAGCACGATATCTCAATATAACGGGCCAAATAAAATAAATTTTATTGAACTGGTGATATATTGCGCTCCAATTCTTCTCAAACATCCATTCACAGATTTACGTGGTACATTCCAAGGCCAGTGTAAATCCTTCGCTTTTAATTTCTGATTACAATTAAATTCCTCAAAATGATGACTGTATCAAATATTATTAATAAAGCAAGTTATATTATTATTATATAATATATTAATATTATTAATAAAGTAAATTAATTTTCCCAAGTATTTTGCAAAGTTCTATGTAGCATAGTTATGATAGAATATATATGTCATTTTAATGCGTAATATAATAATCGATTGTCAAAAGATGTGATTTATAGGCAAAGCTGAAACTATCGGAATCCTCGATGAATTTATATATGCGACGATTTAATATAAATTTAGGCGGCGAATATTCTTTCTTCTAGAGGAGACAAACACTCGTGTAGTTAGAAAATTGAAACTCTCTTCCCTTTTGTTCATGTTGATTTGCGAGAAAACGTAAAGTGACAAGCCGCCTCGATGATGGATCGAGCGTTCACCCTGCAAGACGATATTGTCCCTCGTCTTCGTCGATGCTCCTGGACGTCGGGAGGCAGAGGGGTCGACGAACCAGCCAATCGTGCGGAGGCCCGTGCACCTGAATTCTAATGAGGTCCACTTGGGTATATATGAGCTTAAGCTCGCTGCTTCGACCGCGCTTTTTCCGAGGTGATCTGTTCGTCGCGCAGGTGAGTGTTTCTTCTCCTCTCTTCTCTCCTCACTCTCTTTCTACAAGGCACTCCAGCATTCTGGAACATCTTTGACACAGCAAATATTACTTTGACACTTATCTTTAAACATAAATGTTTTGTGAACTAATCGAAATAAAATAATAAATAATTGGTAACGATCGTTCTTAGATGTTTATTAATCAGTGAATTATCGTATCATTTATAATGTATCGATAAAATTTTTCCTTTGTTAAAACGTTACAATACAATAAAAAGCAATCGCAATTGACGAAGAAATTTAAACTCACTAGATGTAGTTAGCTTGGTTTTTCCTTAAGCTTCTAAGTATGCCTGTAAATATGTTTCTAAGTATTGTCCACAATTAATTTCTCGATTTCTCGTGAGTTGCTGTCTTCTTTGAAGGCAGATAATGGTCTTGTTATGTGCAATACTCATAAAACAGACTAGATAGTGATTTTCACAGATTTTTATAAACAAATAGCAGTTATGTAGTGTGTATGTGTGTGTGTTTTAGACAACGAATGGTTATCGGTGACAACATATTATATATTAAATTAAATTTAACTTATGTTTCGATATACTATTAATTGCAAAGTACTTAATTTTATGAAAAAGTTAACGAGTTTCTAAGATTAACAAAAGAGATTAATATTTAGAAATATTACAAAGGTACGTGCACGATTAAATATTTATGTATTGAAAATAATTATGTATATAGAAAATAGAGAAATTATTATTTTAATGATCTCTTAATAATTTCTTACTTAATTTCACTTAGAGAGAAGAGTTGTATATCCAGTAATTTTGAAGCACAATTGTTGCAATCAATTTTATTCGTGCTTATAAAAACATCTTAAGTTCAAATATTTTTCGATTCTTTTTTCCGCATCCTAAAGATACATCTTTTTAGGACGCACACGCGATTATATTTTTATTCACATTACATAGGTTGGCCATTAGAAAACGATTTACTATCGCATTTGTCATTTCGGACATTTCTTTTCATTAAATTCCGCGGATTTCATTGTTGATAGTGGTTTCATTATTGATATCAGAGGATATCGTAAAAACCATCAAACACACATCAGGGCCTACGGGCGAATCTGGAATCTTACTGGGATCATTGACACGAGACATTTACCGAGCGTTCACTTCTCTTCGTCGTTTTCTTAATTATTTTTCTTTCTGTCCTTCGTGGAGATCGAAACGAAGGCCAACCCGTTGCATCTACGCCGAAACTGAAGAGCCAAACTTAAGAGCGTCTCGTTAAATTTTTATCTCATGTTTTTTTTTTGTCATTTATAGGAGCCGTTTTTTTGATCGTTTACTTGGACTAATTCATTATTGATATCGCTCGACAACAGACAGAAATTGATATTTTTATATTTCATTAAGTCTATTCGTCACAAATTCTGGGATTAAATATGATTCTCATCACTATAAAGATGTGACATATCATTTCTGTTATTATATTTCTTATCTATTTCACAAATCTAATGACATTCCAGATATTTTGATTGGAACTGTCGTATGTATAACATGGGCAGAATTACCGTTCCTTTGCTTCCTTTTTGACAGACGAAGGTCAGATCGTAGGTGTGCCCACGTAAAGTCACGAGAGTCTGTGGTATTACCATAATAAAAAAGAAAAGAAAAAACTATCAAACGATTCTCTCGTAAGAGTTCACCGTTATCGAGCGACGTGATCGATGCCGAATAACAAAACGTTAATTAACATCATCCAGTCGGCCTAAACCGTTACCTTGCCTCTGACAAAGCAAACAACGCGATTGTAGCACGCGAGGATACTCCCAATGACGTCTCTTCTCGATCTATCTACCTACTTGACGATTATTCAAATATGATATATCATTTGCATCTTTTTATTCTACATCTGTAACTTTTTCGTGAACTGTAATCAAGTACATAAATTAATGATAGATGTGTTAGGTATGTATTAGGTATGTATTGCGAAATTATGTAAAATAATATACGCGTAGCAAAAACTAATTTGTTATGTTTTATAAATAATTATTTATACTTTTACATTTAAAAATGGATTAAAATAGAGGCTAACATGTTCAGACTTCCTTCGTAGTATTTTTGAGTGAAAGTATATCTGGTCCTATGTAATTTTAAATAGAGTTTTCTGAAAGACTGTAAATTGACTATAACTTAATTATCAATTGAGATCGACAGAAAAATTAATAACTCGAAAAAGTCACGTAAATTTATGGCTTCATTAGCCCTAATTCTCAGATTCATTTTAAGAGCGGTTTCAAAATCAGTGTTTCAGAGTTAAACAAGATATCGCAGCGCGATATATAAAAGTATCCAACTTAACCAAATGTTGAAGAAACTCGTTTGTTGACTCGCTCGGTGTTTGTATTCAAAGTAACAAGCGGAACAGGAGTCGCGGTAACCGATGCATCGCGCATCTTAATTTGCACGATGCGCAAGGATCCATTGGCTCTCGCGGACGAATGAGAGAGGACGCATCTCGCACAATGCGTTTCCGTTTATTTTTAACTATCATCGCGACATTACTGCGCCTCTTTATTTCGACACGGCGATGGTGGTCGTAGAATCCGAAGGACGGTCTTTGATTTCTCCCGAGAGGCTTTGCCATCCGCGCGCGCAGTTTCCCCATCGCCAAATTCGGATCGTTATTCCATGCCGGTCCCATCCAGAGAAAGAGAAAGAGAAGGAAGGAAAAACTGAGACGGGAAAGAACTTGGAAAGATTTTACAACTTCAAAACATCGTCTTCCCCTTTGTCAACCGTGACCTCGGTCGTTAATTCTACCTATCACACTAGTGACAAACTCGTAGCATCAGCATTCTTGATCATTTTTGTCGAACGCATTTCTTTTCATGATTAAAATAATTTTGTCGTGGAAAATTTTATATAATTATTATAAATGAAGATTCTCTCTTTTCAAGCGTGCGGGCAAATCTCGCTGAAACTTACAGTTGCTGTGAAACTTACGCTTCTTGCGAAGGAAGTTACAGTCACAAGCAATTGCGCAATTTGACGCGGGTTTAGACCTAGGATTTCCCGGAGTAGGTTTTACAATGCCATTATATTGCCGGTCGTAATTCTGTTTCCTATGTCAGGTGAAAATGCGAATTCAGGAAATTCTCGGAACAATGTCCGGAAGCAATCCTTTATTTGGTTCCTCTGTCTGGAAAACATCGTAATATTTCGAATATGATTGCAATTTCAATTACGAGAAATCTTACAAGGAATCTACTCGACTGAATTAGCAGGAATTTTTAAATCATCGTATACGATTGAATGAATATTGCAGCTCGCACTTCATCGGAATTCGCGTAGTGTCCTTTATATTTTACATACTGATTATTGAATTTCAACACTTTATTACAAATAATTACGGAACAAAAAATTGTGTAGAAATTAGTTAAATGAACGAATTAGTTCATTTAACTAATTAAACCACACTATTGTGAAATCAATCGACATTCAATTGCCTGGAGATTAGTTTTACATCTCCTTCAATTTAAATTTTATATTAATAATATATATGTTACATAGACTCTCTTTTAATTTAAATTTTGTATTAATAGCTATATGTTATAGACTAATCTGATTACGGGACTTTCGAAACCGTTACGTGCTTATTCCTCTTCAAAGACAGGATCGATAGATTTGTTATAACTGAGATAGAAGAACATATATATATATACATATATATATATATATATATATATATATATATATATATATATATATATATACGTTCTTATTTCAGTTATATATATATATATAACTGAAATAGAGAAGAATATTATATATATATAATTCCGTGCAAAAATAGTTTAATCTTTATCCATTATTTATAAAGCAGCGATTATAATATGCTCGTCGTAATAGCTTTCACGATTGCAAAAATATATATTTGTAATAAAAAAGAATATTTCGCATATAGTACGATCGATTTATTAAATTAATTTAGTCACAGCAGAGGTTTATAAGTATCTCTCTATCGAAGAGTTCTATTTTATATCATAAGTAAATCAATTCTATGTAAGCCATATTAATAACATGATATTATAATTTAGATATATAACAAAATTCTTGACTTAATGATCAAAAAAGTTGCGTTTTAATGTATTCACGAGATATTTCTACGGCTAGAGATTGCATTAGATCAACAACACGAGAAACTGAGTCTAGCGGAAATGCAAATAGGCACACAAATACATTTTTTAGTTGCGCGTTTTATGCACGAATGAGCCGAGCGTCATCATCACGGTACACGTCGCGCCAAGATTTCACGATGGTGTCAATGGTGTCATCAGAGAACCGGTCGTAGTAGATCATTCCCCTTGGGGACGACGACGCCTCGATAAATCGATCGCTTTACGCTCCAAGGAGTTTCCGCAAAGACTCGATGAAGCGCTTCGATAACCGGCCGCGATGCAGAAACGTCTTGAGTGTTGAGCAAATCGCATGAAGTTTATAGAATACGCGACTTATAACTTTAAAGCATATTTTTGTGTATAGAGAACCGAGTTTCCTTCATTTTATTGTAATAAAACAGTTGTGCATATATTTATCTATCCTTATCAATATTAAGATAATATTATATTAAACTTTTTTAATGAAAAAAGTGTTTTCAGCGAAAGTTAAGAGAATTCAGTAGAGTGTAATTTTAGAAATTTTACTTGATTACCTCACAAAATGCATTATTTAACTGCCCTTTGTGTTTTTTTTAAATCTAATTTACAGATTTATTGCAGATTTCAAAATGACATCTTCAATGGGAAAACTGTTGTTTTCCCTTCCTGTATTCTTGGTGCTCTTAGCGTACGGAGTAACCGGTGAGTCCTACTTCCAATGATAAGATAAAGTAATTTAGAACTTGAGTTAAAGAATGATCAATAAAATGAGGAAAACAGTAGATGTGCGAATGCATATAGTAAATAAAATAATTATAACAAAATTAAAACTAGACGTTTTAATCACATACTTCTGAGTCTTTTTCGTGCAGCGTGCTATACGATTTTAATTTTATATTATAATTATTTTATTTAATACATGCATTTGCACAATCATTTGCTATTTTGTTCATTAGTCGTTCTTTAATTCAAGTTTTTAAATTGTTTTATTATACATATATAAGCTTATACAGTTTTTTCTTGTACTATAATATGATAAGATAAAGAT